>NC_053024.1:626211043-626226531 GCF_003073215.2 Triticum urartu
AAAGAGAGTAGATCGAATAATTATGCAACTATGTGAAGACTCTCTAACATTTAAGAATTTCAGATCTTGGTATTTTATTCAAACAGCAAGCAAATCCTAACAAAATAAATTGACGCTCCAAGTAAAACACATATCATGTGGTAAATAAAAATATAGCTCCAAGTAAAGTTACCGATGAACGAAGACGAAAGAGGGGATGCCTTCCGGGGCATCCCCAAGCTTAGGCTCTTGGTTGTCCTTGAATATTACCTTGGGGTGCCTTGGGAATCCCCAAGCTTAGGCTCTTGCCACTCCTTATTCCATAATCCATCGAATCTTTACCCAAAACTTGAAAACTTCACAACACAAAACTTAACAGAAAACTCGTAAGCTCCGTTAGCGAAAGAAAACAAAACACCACTTCAAGGTACTGTAATGAACTCATTATTTACTTATATTGGTGTTAAACCTACTGTATTCCAACTTCTCTATGGTTTATAAACTCTTTTACTAGCCATAGATTCATTAAAATAAGCAAACAACACACAAAAACAGAATCTGTCAAAAACAGAACAGTCTGTAGTAATCTGTAACTAACGCAAAACTTCTGGAACCCCAAAAATTCTAAAATAAATTGCTGGACGTGAGGAATTTATCTATTAATCATCTTCAAAAATAATTAACTAAATATCACTCTCCAATAAAAAATGGCAAGCAATTCTCGTGAGCGCTAAAGTTTCTGTTTTTTACAGCAGATTCAAAGACTTTCCCCAAGTCTTCCCAGTGGTTCTACTTGGCACAAATACTAATTAAAACATAAAACTCAATCATAACAGAGGCTAGATAAATTATTTATTACTAAACAGGAGCAAAAATTAAGGAACAAAAATAAAGTTGGGTTGCATCCCAACAAGCGCTATCGTTTAACGCCCCTAGCTAGGCATGATGATTTCAATGATGCTCACATAAAGGATAAGAATTGAAACATAAAGAGAGCATCAAGAAGAATATGAATAGAACATTTAAGTCTAACCCACTTCCTATGCATAGGGATTTTGTGAGCAAACAACTTATGAGAACAAGAATTAACTTGCATAGGAAGGTAGAACAAGCATAACTTCAAAATTTTAAGCACAAAGAGAGGAAACTTGATATTATTGCAATTACTACAAGCATATATTCCTCCCTCATAATAATTTTCAGTAGCATCATGAATGAATTCAACAATATAACCATCACATAAAGCATTCTTTTCACGATCTACAAGCATAGAATTTTTTATACTCTCTACATAAGAAAAATTCTTCTCAATCGGAATAGTGGGAGTATCATAAGAGACTCGAATACTATAAATTGTTTCCACACTAAAAGAGTAATGTTCAGAAAAATGGTAATCATAATCATGATAAGTTTTATAAATATAATCGTCATTACCTTTTATAGCATATGTATCATCACAATAATTATCATAAGTAGCAACTTTGTTCTCATCATAATCGATTGAAACCTCTTCCAAGATAGTGGAATCATTACTAAATAAAGTCATGACCTCTCCAAATCCACTTTCATAATTATCATAAGTAGGAGGCATGCTATCATCATAATAAATTTGCATATCAAAACTTGGGAGACTACAAATATCATCTTCATTAATCATAGCTTCCCCAAGCATGGGACTAACATTAATTGCAGCAAATATATTCTCAAAACATCATCTTCATCAAACATAGCATCCCTAAGCTTGGGCCTTCTCATATCATAAGCATAATCACTTTCATCATCAATAGTATGGATAGCACCAATAGTATAGCAATTATCATATTGTTCCAAGCAAGTGCCAAAAAGATTTTCAAGATCATAAGAAGTATCATTATCTTCCCAATCATAATCATCACAACAAGCAATATGCATAACGAGATCATCATTAAGTGCATCATCTTCCACAATTAAATTTTCATGAGGCACAACAGTAATAGGAGCAGCATTATTTGGGAGAGATATCATTTTACCTCTCTTCCTTTTTCTTTTCTTCTTCTTCACCACATCATGTGTGGGTTTAATCCTCTTTTTGGAGCTCCTTATTAATGAGATTGGTTGAATAGAAGGCTCCTCCTCGTTACCTGATTCATCATAAGAAATAATAGGAGGATATTGGGAAGTCTCTTCCCTTTCATTAGTATTCTCTTCATCTTCTATTTGTTTTCTTTTCTTTATGTAATTGGCAATATAAGGGTTTTCAATGCAATTCACCGCACAATACATATAAATTTCCTCTAGATCAAAATCAAGAAATTTATCGAGATTAAATTTTGGAATACCCTCAGTTATATGTTTCATTTCTTCATAACCCAAAAGAAGACTAAGCTCTTTATGATGCTCAAGGGTAATCAGTTATCACAATTTTTGGACACTGACTTGATCATGAAACAAATAGCATTGGAGCTTTAATGACCATGTTCATTGCAAAGTTCACAAGGATGGCGATAAATATTGAATCTTCAGCACAAACATCTAGGCCTTTCTTGCAACAATTTAGTTTCTAAATGCTTATGCTCTTGCAATATCTATCTTCCCTATTTGGTGTGTACTTGCAAACCCAATGCACTCCACAAAAATTGACATGTTTATAGGAGACATTTTCATCATAACTAGTGCAATCATCATTAGTACTATGGATATTCAAGGAGTCATACTAACAACATTGCAATCATGCTCATCATTCAAAGATTTAGTGCCAAACATTTTAATGCATTCTTCTTCTAACACTTTGGCACAATTTTCCTTTCCATCATACTCACGAAAGATATTTAAAACATGAAGCGTATGAGGCAAACTTAATTCCATTTTATTTTTTTGTAATTTTCTTTTATAAACTAAACTAGTGATAAAACAAGAAAAAAAGACTCGATTGCAAGATCTAAAGATATACCTTCAAGCACTCACCTCCGGCAACGGCGCCAGAAAAGAGCTTGATGTCTACTACACAACCTTCTTCTTGTAGACGTTGTTGGGCCTCCAAGTGCAGAGGTTTGTAGGACAGTAGCAAATTTCCCTCAAGTGGATGACCTAAGGTTTATCAATCCGTAGGAGGCGTAGGATGAAGATGGTCTCTCTCAAGCAACCCTGCAACCAAATAACAAAGAGTCTCTTGTGTCCCCAACACACCCAATACAATGGTAAATTGTATAGGTGCACTAGTTCGGCGAAGAGATGGTGATACAAGTGGTATATGGATAGTAGATATAGGTTTTTGTAATCTGAAAATATAAAAACAGCAAGGTAACTAATGATAAAAGTGAGCAAACGGTATTGCAATGCGTTGAAACAAGGCCTAGGGTTCATACTTTCACTAGTGCAAGTCCTCAACAATAATAACATAATTGGATCATATAACTATCCCTCAACATGCAACAAAGAGTCACTCCAAAGTCACTAATAGCGGAGAACAAACGAAGAGATTATGGTAGGGTACGAAACCACCTCAAAGTTATTCTTTCCAATCAATCCGTTGGGCTATTCCTATAATGTCACAAACAGCCCTAGAGTTCGTACTAGAATAACACCTTAAGACACAAATCAACCAAAACCCTAATGTCACCTAGATACTCCAATGTCACCTCAAGTATCCGTGGGTATGATTATACGATATGCATCACACAATCTCAGATTCATCTATTCAACCAACACATAGAACCTCAAAGAGTGCCCCAAAGTTTCTACCGGAGATCACGACGAAACATGTGCCAACCCCTATGCATAGGTTCATGGGCGGAACCCGCAAGTTGATCACCAAAACATACATCAAGAATACCCATTGTCACCACAATCCACGCAAGACATACATCAAGTGTTCTCAAATCCTTAAAGACTCAATCCGATAAGATAACTTCAAAGGGAAAACTCAATCCATTACAAGAGAGTAGAGGGGGAGAAACATCATAAGATCCAACTATAATAGCAAAGCTCGCGATACATCAAGATCGTGCCACTCAAGAACACGAGAGAGAGAGATCAAACACATAGCTAGTGGTACATACCCTCAGCCCGAGGGAGAACTACTCCCTCCTCGTCATGGAGAGCACCGGGATGATGAAGATGGCCACCGGAGAGGGATTCCCCCTCCGGCAGGGTGCCGGAACGGGTCTAGATTGGTTTTCGGTGGCTACGGAGGCTTCTGGCGGCGGAACTCCCGATCTATTGTCGCTCGATAGTTTTAGGGTATATGGATATATATAGGCGGAAGAAATACATCAGGGGAGCCACGAGGGGCCCACGAGGGTGGAGGGCGCCAGGGGGTGGGCGCGCCCCCTGCCTCGTGCTCTCCTCGTTGATCCCCTGGCATGCACTCCAAGTCTCCTATATTGCTTTCTTTCCAAAAATAACTTTTTCGAAGGTTTCATTCCGTTTGGACTCCGTTTAATATTCCTTTTCTCGGAAACACTGAAACAAGGGAAAAACTGAAACTGGCACTGGCTCTGGGTTAATAGGTTAGTCCCAAAAATCATATAAAATATCACATAAATGCATATAAAACATCCAAGGTTGATAATATAATAGCATGGAACAATCAAAAATTATAGATACGTTGGAGACGTATCACCGAACATAGTTTGGCCAAGGGCCTTCTGACAAGGAGAGAGACCTTAATGAATTCAGCACGTCGCCTAGGGGCGAGTGCTGAAAGATATCCGCGGAGGAAAACTCCATAATCAACGCCCAATCAGGTTCGATAGGCACGGACACAGGCGGTTCGGAGCCCGTGGCCGGGGAAGAATCCAAGGGTCCGGCAACACAGGTCTCGTAGGAGGTGAAGTCAGTATTCAGCTCTATCGCCACTGAGTGTGCGGCCTCCGTGGCGGGGTCTATCCCCGTCCTCGGATGGCGCAATCTGCTACGGATCAAGGGCCGGAGTTGCCATAGGTGTGATCTCCCGAACACTGTCCGGCGGCAGAGCTAAGTCATGCTTGTCGTGGCTGTGCGGCGCACCTGACACGGGCTCGAATCCGTCGAAGATCAAGTCTCCACGGATGTCGGCAGTATAATTTAAGTTTCCAAACCTGACCTGACGGCCAGGGACGTAGCTCTCGATCTGCTCCAGATGGTCAAATGAGTTGGCCCGCAGTACGAAGCCGCCGAGTACGAAGATCTGTCCAGGGAGAAAAACCTCACCCTGGATCGCATCATTGCCGGTGATCGAAGGAGCCATCAAGCCTTATGGTGATGACACAGTGGAACTCTCAATGAAATCACCAATGTCGGTGTCAAAACCGGCGAATCTCGGGTAGGGGGTCCCGAGCTGTGCGTCTAAGGCGGATGGTAACAGGAGGCGGGGGACACAATGTTTACTCAGGTTCAGGCCCTCTCGATGGAGGTAATACCCTACTTCCTGCTTGATTGATCTTGATGATTTGAGTATTACAAGAGTTGGTCTACCACGAGATCGTAGAGGCTAAACCCTAGAAGCTAGCCTATGATTATGATTGTTGTTGTCCTACGGACTAAACCCTTCGGTTTATATAGACACCGGAGGGGGCTAGGGTTACACAGAGTCAGTTACAAGGGAGGAGATCTACATATCCGAATTGCCAAGCTTGCCTTCCACGCAAAGGAGAGTCCCACCCGGACACGGGACGAAGTCTTCAATCTTGTATCTTCATAGTCCAACAGTCCGGCTAAAGTATATAGTTCGGCAGTCCGAGGACCCCCTAATCCAGGACTCCCACAACAGCCAAGGACCTGCCACCAGATCTCTATGAACTATACAAGTCAGATCCTGAAGAGACCTACGGGAATGCAAGAACCGAATCCAATGGATTCGAAGATATTTTTGCAGAGGAATGGTTCAAGTACAAATTTGTCACTGCCGAATATGCTGAGAAGAATGCCATCAAGTGTCCTTGGGGTGATATTCTCTTTCGAAATCTTCAACCCAAGAACAAACCTGAAGCTATTGCTCAGGGTTTCTACCCTTGTATGGTTCGTGGACCATAGCCTGCAAATGCCAACCCATCATCACTGCTATGGTGTCGCGATGACAATCTGTTCAAGCGCAACCTTCAGTTTGCCAAAGCATCTGCCAAAAAGAACAAGAAATCGCTTGGATTAGACTTCAACCCAGGTCCATCTACTCCTCGGGATGATGGCACCCGTGATGCCGAACCCAATATTATCGGGCCCTTCTACAACCTCGAAGGTCTTATCACACACATTGTTGTTCAGGGGCAGCCATGGAGCACTCTGCAGATGATGCTAATTCTGATGAAGTGCCTGCTCCTCCCAAACCACAGAAGCAGAAGAAACCAAAGGCTTCAAAGCCCTCCAATGCACCAAAAGCTTCGCGTGCGAAGCCTCTGGCCACTGCACCTCCTGAAGCAGTGTGCAGTCTGAAGATCTCTCTCGCATCTCCAAGACTGAGAAGAAGAAGAAGCCCATCCAGATTTCGGTCAAGCACTGACCCCAGCTGCCGTTCTGAGGAACGAAAATGAAGCCATTGATCTGTCAAGTGACGACGATCTTGGCGATGATGCTCTTGAGCTGTTGATAAAGAGCAAGGAAGAGGCGGAGATCTTCAATGATCTACCCCTTTTGATGTGGATATCCTAAACAACTTCATTGATGAATGGTTTGAAAACCCCAGCATCAACCTCGATGACCTTGAGCTTCCAATTGGCATCAGTGTCTCTTTCCACAGTGCCATTGCTACTGAGCTAGCTCTGGCTCAGAAGATTGTTGAACTGAAGAACAAGATTGATTATGAGAAAGCTCAGTTCAAGAGAAACATGGCAAACCTCAGCGTGGCTGATGTTCAAAGCTTCAAGCAGACGCTGCATGAGCTCAAGGAGCAGTTTCACCAGAAACGCCAGGAAGCAAAAGGTTCAAGAGAGAGAATGAAGTATTTTGCGAAGAAAAGTGTTCAAGCTCACAATGAAGCAGAAAGCAAGGCTCTGGGGCGCCCTGGCATCGACCCCAGAATGGCTGCCAAGAAGAAGAAGAAGCCTGTTGGCCCAAGCTGAAGCATCAAGGCAGGAAGAACCTCGCATTGTCTTCCCTGCCAGTATGACAGGCTCGAAGCCTAAGGTCCCCACAGCTGCTTCAGAACTCAAGAAAACAAGGGCAGCTGAAGCGAAGCCCGAAAGCGCAAGACCAAGAACACCACTGACGAATGCTCCACCGACCAAGAAGAGAAAGACAAAGAAGAAAGATCGGGCTGCTCCCACAGAGCCCCTTGTCGTCGAGCCAATCTCAGTTGCTCGTCCTTCCGAACATCGAGAGAGTTGATAGTTCATGAGCCTGCTTCCACAGAGGCTCCTGAAGCTGAAGACATTCCAGCTGTTGACCCCACCGCAGCTGAAGACATTGGTCCCAGACAATGTAGAAGATGATGAAGTCCTTCCTCAGATCGAGCACCAATGGTATCATCGCCTGTTCTCACGAACAGCGAACTCATCAGCATTGGTCGTCCATTGACGCCAATTGCTCAGGATGATTCATGGGCTGATCACCCTCAAGACTCCCCCCGAAGAAACCAAGTACTCCCCCACCTCAAGCCACCACTAGGTGCCTGAAGATGATGACTTTGTGGTCCAGCCGACTCCCTCTCCAAAGGCGTCGCCCGCACTCCGCAGGCTTCGCAAAGGACCAAGGCCACAAGTCACTCTGTCGAGCGTTCCAGAAGGAGAAGAGCAACATAACTCAGTGGCACGACAAGTGTTCCCTGACGCCACTCCAACTGTGAATGTCTCTGAGTCCGAAGCAAAAGCTGCTGAAGACATTCCGGCTGCATCAGCCGATGATCAACAAGAACCACCAGAACCCCGTCAAGAAGAAGAGCGAGTTGCCACACCCCCTACCAACCAAGAAACTGTTCTCGAGGAGAACGAGTCTGTGCCAGACCCTCCAGCTACTCAAGTGGAGGTTGAAAACACTGAGGCGGCCACCCACAACACTACTGAAGCCAATGACGTTGTCATGGCTGAAGCTAATGTGGCACCTGAAGCGAATAGTGCCTGAAGCCAATGCTGCACCTGAAGCAAATCTGCAGCTCGAAGACAATGCCTCTGCTCCTGTACCACCTCCAAGACCTCACACCATTGAGCAAGCATACGATCGTGGTCAGCTTGTTACCGTCCGCTGGCCCATTCTGGTTCCTCCGCCTGCTCCCGGACCTCAATTTGACTATCATGTGGAGCACAGGCCTCAGGTCCAGAAGCCAAAGCCAAGGCTGCCAAGGTTTCCAGGTACTGCAACTTCACCAGGATCTTTAATGTGAATGGCTTCATAGCACACAACACCTTCTTTGATAGCGCCAAGAACCCATATTCCAAGCCAAGAATATCATCTGATAGGTTCTGGAGTTATCAGCAGCGCAGTTACTATTCCTGCATACTATACAATCAGGGGCGCATTTTCTTCATATGCGTCTAGACTGTGAAGCCATTGCTGGAGCTGCCTGTCTGGAAGAAGCCTTGACTGCTTAGATGCTGGCCTTCTATACTTTGTGACTGATAAAGAGCATTGGAATGAAGAGCTTCTGCTACAATTCTATGCACCCTCCACATTCGCGGCTACAACAGGGATCCGAAGACTTGGATCCTTGAGTGGATGACAGGCGATGTACACCATGAAGCCAAAGCCCAAGACATCATTGAGCTTACTGCCCTGCCCACTCCTGGTGAACACTATGAACCAGGTTGTTAGCTGCACCAAAATGCTTTGGAGAGCATCTTCCAGAAGCCTAAGCCCAACATGAGCCAAATGCTGAGCATGATGAAGCCACTGCCCCAACCCCATATCATACATCTGGAAAGATATCCTAAGAGCTACTTGAATTCCCACTTATAAACTCCCGAAACTTTCCGGTTATGCAATCAGGTGTTGGGGATACAGGGGAAGCATAATATCTCACCCAAAACTAGCAAATCCTACATCCAGCTGTATCCATCCTTCAACACATAACCAAGAAACCTTCGGAAATCATCTACCTCAACCTTCGAAAAGCATCCGTTATACAAGTTATGGCAATACTCCCGAACTCCCGCCCCAGTACTGGGTGGCGTCGAGGTTATCTCACCAACAACTGCATAAAAGAGATTTTCGATGTCGGTGAACTAAACTCAGGTATTCCAGAACTGCAACGATAAAATTGTGACGACAACACCTCGGAGCTCAACTCCCCGGGACACTGCCACAACCCCTAAATGACAGGAGGCACCAAGAACAATGTTCTCGTCACAAATCAATCGGAACGATTCCAAGATACCCGCGTGATCCTAAATTTTTTTTAGTGAAATTTGAGAAGAGAAGAGTCAAAACTCTACGTCAGGATGCCTCCCAGAGCGATGAAGGGACTGGGGAGTAAAAAGAATTCCTAAACTCTCCGATATATAATTCCTAAATGACTCAAAACATTTTTCTAGACTCAACTCGTCCCTAATTCGATCAAGCATGGGGCTCCTAAGGTCGGGGAAGGCTCTGATTACCAACTTGTAACGCCCTCGATGCGGCTATATCTCCCACGTGTCGAAGCACGACTTAGAGGCATAACCGCATTGAAAGCAATGTCGCAAGTGAGGTAATCTTCACACAACCCATGTAATACATAAGGAAAGAGATACATAGTTGGCTTACAATCGCCACTTCACACGAATACATGAATAAAGCATACATCCAAATACAATCAAGGTCCGACTACGGAACCAAAATAAAAGAAGAACCCCAAATGCGACAAGGTCCCCGATCGACCCAACTGGGCTCCACTACTGATCAACTAGAACGAAACAACACAAAGGACGATCTTCATCGAGCTCCTCCTTGAGCTTGGTTGCGTCATCCGCACGTAACATCGGCACCTGCAAACTGGTTTTGGAAGTATCTGTGAGTCACGGGGACTCAGCAATCTCACACCCTCGCGATCAAGACTATTTAAGCTTATAGGAGGGTAAAAGGTATGAGGTGGAGCTGCAGCAAGCGACTAGCATATATGGTGGCTAACATACGCAAATGAGAGCGAGAAGAGAAGGCAAAGCACGATCGAGAAACTATGATCAAGAGGTGATCCTAGAACAACCTACGTCAAGCATAACTCCAACACCGTGTTCACTTCCCGGACTCCGCCGGAAAGAGACCATCACGGTTACACACGCGGTTGATGCATTTTAATTAAGGTCAACTTCATGTTTTCTACAACCGGACATTAACAAATTCCCATCTGCCCATAACCGCGGGCACGGCTTTCGAAAGTTCAAATCCCTGCAGGGTGTCCCAACTTAGCCCATGACAAGCTCTCACGGTCAACGAAGGATTACCTTCCTCCCGAGACATTCCGATCAGACTCGGTATCCCGTCTACAAGACAACTTCGACAGTAAAACAAACCAGCAACACCGCCCGAATGTGCCGACAAATCCCGATAGGAGCTGCACATATTCTCGTTCTCAGGGCCTCAGGATGAGACTATCGAGTAAAACCAATGTTGGGCATTGCTGGAGGAGTTTTATTCAAGGCGAACTGTCAAGGGGTTCCCATTATAACCCAACCGCGTAAGGAACGCAAAATCCGGGAACATAACACCGATATGACGGAAACTAGGGCGGCAAGAGTGGAACAAAACACCAGGCATAAGGCCGAGCCTTCCACCCTTTACCAAGTATATAGATGCATTAATTAAATAAGAGATATTGTGATATCCCAACAAGTAAACATGTTACAACAAGGAACAACTCCAATCTTCACCTGCAACTAACAACGCTATAAGAGGGGCTGAGCAAAGCGGTAACATAGCCAAACAACGGTTTGCTAGGACAAGGTGGGTTAGAGGCTTGGTTCAACAAGGAGGCATGATAAGCAAGTGGTAGGTATCGCAGCATAGGCATAGCAAAAGAGCGAGCAACTAGCAAGCAAAGATAGAAGTGATTTCGAGGGTATGATCATCTTGCCTGAAATCCCGCAAGGAAGAAGAACGAGTCCATGAAGAAGACAAACGGACGTAGACGAACGGTCCTCACAAACGCGACGTTACCGGAACCAACCCGAAGAAGCAACACCGGAAAGAAGCAAACAACATAGTAAACAACCATCACATACATGGCATGATGCACAACCAAGTATGATGCATGTCCGGTTTAAATATGCATGGCATGGCAAAGGCACAAACAAAACTACAAGTTAAGTGGAGCTCAATATGCAACGAGTTGCATATTGACGGAACACCACATCAATTATTTAGTTCTCTCTCGTTTATGTACCCAACAATATTAAATGTTTAAACATGGCAAGAGGTGAAACATGAGTAAAATACACAGTCTAAGCAATTTAAATGGGGCCGGATATAACAAACAACAAATCCGGTAAATCCCCATATGCATTAGTAATTTATTGCAACAACAATTTAAACATTTTAATTGTTGTTATCATGATGCGGATGACATGAACAAGTTTATGCAATTTTTATTAAAAGTTGACAAGAGCATTATAAGGCATTTGTCACCGTGGTGGAAGGAAAAGGGGTGCCACGGCAACGATAACGAAAACGGTGCCACGGCAGCGTTCCGGTTCCGGTAACTCGATTGAGATACCGATGCAAAGGAGAAGTGTGCGGATGCGTGCAAAAGATGGTGGGGCGCTCCCGGATTCCGGGTGTCCCACGGTTAGTGGCATGGAAACGAGTGACAAAACGGACACGGTGCAGACAAAGGGTGCATCTCATCCAACATGCATTCATTCGTTCACGGGCGTCGTCTCGGGGTTATACCTTCGAGGTGAGACTTTTCGGAAACGGATCAAGTTCTTAGCGGAAGTAGACGGTCTCGCCACGTTCAGAGGTAGTAGTTGTACTCATGCGTAGTGGAAGTAGTCGTGCTATCGTTCATCTGTGATCACCGGGACGGTAGTAGAAATAGAGGCACACGACATCTTGTCGAAAATCACGGCGGCGGTAGTTGTACACACGTGGTAGTCGAACTTGATGGAACCAATGTCCTCGAGGGTAGTCGTGGTACTCGTCGCGTTCCGAAACCGAAGTGGTACTTGGCAATATCCGGGACGGTCTTGACGTTTCGGTGCGGTGTAGTGGTACATGTCAACGGTCATCGTGGTACTTCGTTCCGGTCTTGTAGTCATCTAGGCATCGGTGGACCTTCGAGGGACTTGCGTATCCGAAGGGGTACTTGGCGATCGACGGACGTCATGGTACTTGATGGTCCGGGTCTTGGTGTACCAAAACGGTCATCGGTGATGGAACTTGGCGAAACCCAGGGACGCTCAGGTCTGTGCGGGACTTGGTCTTGCGGTTCGGAAGCCGGTACAAAGATCTGCGGTTCATGGCGCTGGTCATGGAGGTTGGGGCGGTACGCGGTGCCTGCACTTCAGCAACAGAAGAAGAAGGAGCGCGGTAGAGGCGAGGGCACATGCAGCGGCGGCTGGATGGGCTGGCGAGGGACTCGGCGATGGGGACTGTCAGAACTGCTACTGGTGGTGCTCGACGTCCCTGGCAAAGCGGCGGCCTAGGAGGTACGGTGCTCCGGCGAGGTCGAGGAACTTGGCGACGCGGACTTGGGGGCGCCGAGGGACTTGGCGAGGAGGGTTGCGCGCAGGAACGACGGAGTCAACGAGCACCGGCGAGCGGGACTTGGCGCTGTGGTCGTCCTCTTGGCTCCCCTGCTCGACGCAGGAGCAGGCGTTGACGGGACTTGGCGCTGGAGACGGGCGTCGGCAATAGCAGGTGAGGCCGGCGACGCAGGAGGTCCGGGGCGACGCACCAGCAGGTGAGGCCGGCGACGCAGGAGGTCCGGGGCGAGGCACCAGCAGGTGAGGCCGGCGATGCAGGAGGTCCGGCTGGAGCTCGGTGCAGGTGACGTAGGCGGGCAGTTCCATGGCCGTTCCAAGAAGAAGCAGGCGCCAAGGAGGAGGAACCAAGATCGAGAGGAGGGAGGAGCGAGAGGAAGAGGGCAGTTGGCGGCGCTGGGAAGAAGGAGGCGGGGCATCGAGGGAGAGATGCGGGAACGAGCAGGGAGATGGGGATCAGCGAGCGTGGGGCTTCTGGCGGTGCTGGAGGAGGAGACGAGGGAGAGTGGGGGTTGGGCTAGGGTTAGAGCAGTTTAGGTGCCGGCTGGATGGGCCTAAGTGGCCGGCTAGGCTGCTCTCTTCCTCTCCAACTCTCTCTTCATAATTTTTATAGAATAGGGAAAAAAACTTAGAAGAAAAGAATGGAAGGGTAGGATTGGAATACCCACACGTGACATATTTTTCTCGAGACAGAAAAATATAGAGAATTAATGAAAAAAGGTCGTAGAGAGTTTAGAATATACAAATTCAAATAAGTTTGAATAACCCTCAAACTATTTGAATTTGGAAGCAATTTAAATGGAGACCAAAAGAGATGAGATAACAAAGGCATTGGGAATTTATGTTGCATGTGTGTTAAAGGTAATTCCAAATTATTGGAATATTTTATAGCTCCCTAATATTGGAGGATATGTTATAAAGAGAATCACCACGTGAATTCCCTCGGTTTAAATGGATCGAAGATCCATACGGTTTATTTAGTTGAGAGCAAAAGACTTATGGCATGCTGGCATGATGCAATGCACATGATGCAAAGATGAAAGCAAAGAAACAAACAACTGACACGACGAAAACCCGGAAACCACGGAAGGCATCTGAAGCTCCGGTCTTGGGGTGTCACACTTTAGAACATCAACTCCTATCTCTATCAAGATCATGGAGGAATCATCTAGGGAGCCCGGGGGCTCAACGTCAACATTGCCCTCGGGCGACTGTGCTGTTTTTCTGGACAGCAAACTTGTGTCCGCCGCCACCCTCCTCAAGTGTCTTTTTAACGATCTTTGGTGGAATTGTGCGGAATTGAGTCTACAACAACCCTGGAAAATTTCGTCGAGTTCCGATGGAGGAATCTCTGGCAATCCACGATATACCGGAGCCCTGTCAAATCTGGACAGAAATCTGGATGAGTTTAGGGCGTGGTGTCCAGCTTCTAGCTCGGACGTCCTTTGGAAGATCCAACCGTTGATCGGCTGCGGAATTCCTATATCTACCACCTCTCAAAATTTCAGCTCGATCCGACTGTCCAAACTCCGGGAACCTTCCGATTAGTGCATCACTTTTCGGATCTGTTTTCTGCGCGAAAACGAATCCGACCCGAGTTCATCTTTTTTATGAACGGGATTTCGGACATCCCTTTTGAAGGAAGTTTTGTATGGGGTATTGTGTTTTGTTCCCGAACACATCCCACTAACTTTAAGATCTTTTGAACATGATCTTCAACATCATGCTGGTGTCAAACCAGTCCGGCAATATTACTCCACGGCTGCCGACCTGCGCTAGACACGTCGTCACTTTGAGCCGAGCTCAACTTCTTCGGATCATCATCTCGGCAAGCCGAACAAGAGTCCGGCATCGCGAAGGATAAATCATCACCAACATCGCCGCCCCACGGATTACACGGAGCGGGCATACCGGCATCGCCGCACGGTCGCTTCATCAAGCCGGCATCGACCACGTCACGACCTGCATCGACAGGGCCGCACTATTGCTTCTTCAAGCTGGTGTCCATCACGCCGACCTACTTCGACTCATCGGCTGACATCGAGGCTTCGACATCTCGGCTGGACCGGGGGCTTCGCCATCTCTTCATCAACCTACTCCGGACACTTCGGCGTCACTAGCCGACCAGCTCCGTCACGTTAGCTGGACCGAGGGCTTTGCCTCGGCGAGCCAACCTTTGCCAGCATTGCCATGCCGTCGTTTTATCGCCCATCAGGCAATGGGTGTGCGGATCGAGTCCCAATTTTGGGAATCACCTTCCTTCGGATTGCTACAACAAATAAACCAGGTGCTATTAATCCCAATTTTTTGCTTGTTTGGGTTCATTTTTCCCAAGGAATTATTACTCTGGTTTGTCCATCATATGTACACAGGTCTATCAAATGGTGGCCGCATTAACTGACAGTCGCATGGTGTTTCGGTCAGTTTCCGTACATAGTCCGGCGAACGCCGCATCCGGAGCTCGGACCGACCTGAATTCAGGCTTTGCCACGCCTTTACCGCATCACGCCGACGCCCTGCATCGACATTGACTTCGGCGCCAGGCCATATTTCTTTTATTACTCACTTTGCATAAATTATTTATTATGCAACATTTTTAATTATCATTATTACTATTATCTCCGGTTTGCACTATTTTTTGTGCACAGGAAAATGATCCGGGGACTTCGGCGTCACTCTGCCGGTCTGCATTGACCGTGCTATGTCACCACTTCGGCGTGTCGAGCTCTCCGCTCCGCCACCTCGGGACCAGCTTGGGGGATGGAACCTTGCCCCGCATCAAGCTCGGACCGCGTCATCAATACCGAACACATTAACCAGCTAAGTCGCTTTCATGCTCAAAGCTTTAATTTCTAACTTGTGTTCGGTTCGACCAAGCATTATACTTTTTTGGAAAAAAGTTGCTTGTAAAAAATTCCTTGTCCAAACTTTGTTTGTGACGCATAAATT
>NC_053024.1:626227531-626255056 GCF_003073215.2 Triticum urartu
TTCGAGGAGGCATGCCCTAAAGTGCATGTCCGGACTGCGTAAAGACGCAGAAAAAAGCATCTGGGGGCGCATAAAATGAGTAAAAAGATCATCTTTTATCTCACCGACCGAATATTCCCTTAAGAACGCTAGCTTTCGGCTTCACCCAGTCTGAGGTACACATCCGGCTGACCCGGCAGTAACAATCGCAGAGGTGCTCCCTTTACCGCCTAGCCGAACAATCGGGAACGTAGGGGTAAGCACAGGAGCCAGGCAACCCAGCTTGGCCAAAACTTAAGTCATATCGATGCATATAATGGTGAAGAAAAAGGTACATGCGGAAGTTTGACGCATGTGTTGGGCGTGAAGCCCGTATAAATAAGCTTCTGTTAAAGAAGCCCCCAGGTTTAATGAGCGCGAGTGGCGCGTCACTAGATGAGCCTTTAAGGGCTATAAAAGAAAAGAGGGGAAGGAGAGAAATGTAAGACAGAAAAATGCAAAAAATGGACAGAGGAAGGAGACGAACACAGAGTCCGGCGCTAGGCATAGAATCTTCGGAGACGGGTGGCGTTCCATGGGTTCGGCTCGAGTCGGTTATCCGACGCATCTCGCAGGCGGTACGCCCCGCCAGTCAGGACTTGGTCAATTATGAATGGACCTTCCCACTTGGGCTTGAGTTTGTCCTTTTTCTTGTCCGGCAGGCGTAGAACTAGTTCGCACATTGTAATTTTTGGCCCGTACTTCTCTGCTTTGATATCTTCGAGCCTGCTGTTGATAGAATGCGGAACGGGCTTTTGCCACGTCGCGCTCCTCCTCCAATGCGTCCAAACTGTCCTGCCGATCGAGCTCGGCTTCTCTTTCTTCGTACATGCGCACTCGAGGTGAGTCATGAATTATGTCGCAGGGCAGAACTGCCTCTGCGCCGTACACCATGAAGAATGGTGTGTATCCGGTTGGTGCGATTCGGCGTGGTCCGCAGCCCCCAGAGTACGGAGTCGAGCTCCTTCTACCCAGTGCGTATTAGATTCCTTAAGGAGACCGCACTAGTCTGGGTTTAATGCCGCTCATGATGAGACCATTTGCACGTTCGACCTGGCCGTTGGTTTGTGGGTGATAGACGGAAGCATAATCGAGCTTGATGCCCATGTTTTTGCACCAGAGTTTTACCTCTGTCGGCGGTAAAGTTTGTACCAGTTATCGGTTATGATGCTGTGGGGGACGCCATAACGGTGTACAACCCCGGATATGAAGTCTATCACAGGTCTGGATTCGGCCGTTTTAACAGGCTTGGCTTCTATCCATTTGGTGAATTTGTCCACCATGACCAGTAAATATTTCTTTCTATCGGTCCCGCTTTAAGGGGTCCGACCATGTCAAGCCCCCAGACCGCAAAAGGCCAGGTGATTGGTATAGTTTGGAGTGCGGTGGGTGGCATATGGCTTTGGTTGGCAAAAAGTTGGCAACCAAGCGCATCGTTGGACTAAGTCCTGAGCGTCTGCCCGGGCCGTCGGCCAATAAAAGCCTGTACGGAAAGCCTTGCTAACAAGGGACCGAGCAGCGGCGTGGTGACCACCGAGTCCGGCATGAATTTCAGCCAGAAGGTTCCGCCCTTCCTCTTCGGAGATGCACCTTTGAAGGACTCCGGTAGTGCTTTTCTTATAAAGCTCTCCCTCATGGACTCTGTAGGCTTTAGATCGCCGCACTATGCAGCGGGCCTCGTTTTGGTCCTCCGGGAGTTCCTGCCTAGTAAGGTAGGCTAGGAATGGTTCTGTCCACGGGGCGATGACCGCCATTATTACGTGGGCTGAAGGATGTAATTTCATTGGCAGAGCCTCCAATTGTGTCAGATTTGTTCGGCGTCGAGTGGTGCGGCTGGGTCCGGGCTGTTATTTGCGGGTTCCCCCTCCCATGCTACGATGGCTTGAACAATCTTTCCAAAAAGATGTTGGGGGGGACTGCATCGCGTTTTGCTCCGATGCGTGCCAGGACGTCCGCTGCTTGATTGTTTTCTCGGGCTATATGGTGAAACTCCAGCCCTTCGAACCGAGCTGACATTTTTAGGACGGCGTTGCGGTAAGCTGCCATTTTTGGGTCCTTGGCGTCGAAGTCGCCATTTATTTGGGATATCGCGAGGTTCGAATCCCCGCGTACCTCTAGGCGTTGAATGCCCATGGATACTGCCATCCGGAGACCATGTAGAAGGGCCTCGTATTCGGCTGCGTTGTTGGAGTCCGTGTACATAATTTGGAGTACATATTGGACTGTGTCTCCTGTGGGGACGTCAAAACGACGCCAGCCCCCAGTCCGGCCAACATTTTGGAGCCGTCGAAATGCATGATCCAGTTTGAGTATGTGCCGTACTCTTTAGGGAGTTCGGCCTCTGTCCATTCTGCGACGAAGTCGGCCAAAACTTGCGATTTTTATAGCTCGCCGTGGCTTATAGGTTATATCGAACGGGAGGAGCTCGATGGCCCATTTTGCGATCCGGCCCATTGCATCGCGGTTGTTGATAATATCGTTAAGTGGTACTTCCGAGGCTACTGTTATGGAACACTCTTGAAAGTAGTGTCGTAGCTTTCGGGATGCCATGAATACCGCGTATGCAATTTTTTGATAATGCGGGTACCGTGATTTGCATGGAGTGAGGACAGTGGACACGTAGTAGACCGGCCTTTGAAGGGGGAATTTGTGTCCGTCCGTTTCCCGCTCGACAACGAGCACTGCGCTGACAACTTGATGTGTTGCTGCAATGTACAATAGCATTGGTTCACCGGTGTTCGGCGCGGCCAGGACTGGGTTGTTGCCAATATGGCTTTTATTTCATCGAGTCCGGCCAGTGGCGGCCTCCGTCCACTCGAAGTGTTCGGTGGTGCGCCGGAGTAGGCGATAAAGGGGTAGTGCCTTTTCTCCCAAGCGGGAGATGAAGCGGCTTAGAGCCGCCACGCATCCGGTTAATTTTTGTATTTGTTTGAGGTCCTTTGGGATATCCAATTGTGACAAAGCTCGGATCTTGGATTATTGCTTCAATTCCTCTACCGGATACAATGAAGCCCAAGAGCTTTCCGGCTGGAACGCCGAAGACGCATTTTTCCGGGTTGAGCTTGATGTCGTATTTTCGTGAGGTTATCGAATGTGAGCCTCAAGTCGTCTACTAGAGATTTGACATGTCTTGATTTGATGACCACATCATCCACATATGCCTCCACTGTTTTGCCGATCTGATTTGCAGACATGTCTGGATCATGCGCTGATATGTTGCGCCGGCGTTTTTTAGCCCGAAGGGCATTGTGTTGAAGCAGAATGGGCCGTATGGTGTGATGAATGCTGTTGCAGCTTGGTCTGATTCTGCCATCTTGATTTGATGGTAACCGGAGTATGCGTCGAGGAAACACAACGAATCGTGTCCTGCGGTGGCATCGATAATTTGATCGATACGGGGGAGGGGGAAGGGATCCTTTGGGCAAGCCTTGTTAAGGTCTTTAAAGTCGACACACAGGCGCCAGGATTTGTCCTTCTTTGGTACCATCACCAGGTTTGCTAGCCAGTCCGGATGTTTTATGTCTCTAATGAATCGGCCTCCAATAGCTTGGCTAGCTCTTCTCCCATAGCCTGTCTCTTGGGTTCGGAAAAACGCTGAAGGGCTTGTTTGACAGGTTTGAATCCTTTTAGGATATTTAAGCTGTGTTCGGCCAGCCTGCGTGGGATCCCTGGCATGTCTGAAGGGTGCCAGGCGAAAATGTCCCAATTCTCTCGTAGGAACTCTCGCAGTGCGGCGTCTACATCGGGGTTCAGTCGTGCCCCGATGGAAGCTGTTTTATTGGGGTCCGTTGGATGGACCTGGAATTTGACTATTTCGTTCGGCTGGCTTGAAGGATGTGGACTTGGATCTTTTGTCGAGTATCACATCATCCCTGTTAACCGTGGAGCGCAGCGTAGTCAGTTCCTCGGCCGCTAAGGCTTCGGATAGTGCCTCAAGGGCTAATGCGGCCGTCTTGTTTTCGGCGCGGAGTGCTATGTCCGGATCACTAGCTAGAGTGATAATTCCGTTAGGCCCGGGCATCTTGAGCTTCATGTACCCGTAATGGGGTATTGCTTGGAAGATTGAGAATGCTTCCCGTCCCAGTAAAGCGTGATATCCTCTTTTGAACGGGGCCACCTGAAACGTGACTTCTTCGGACCTATAATTATCCGGCGTGCCGAACACCACATCTAGTGTGATTTTTCTTGTGCAGCGTGCTTCCCGACTGGGGATTATTCCTCTAAAGGTTGTGCTGCTTTGCTCGACACGGTTCCAGTCTATTTCCATTTTCTGAAGGGTTTCCTCATAAATGAGGTTCAGTCCGCTGCCTCCATCCATGAGCACCTTGGTGCGGCGAAAGCCGTCCACTATGGGACTGAGGACCAATGCGGCTGGTGCTCGGGCTGTTCGGAATCTAGGTTCATCACTTGCGTTGAAGGTGATAGCAGTGTCGCTCCATGGATTTATTGTTGCAATTTGATAGACTTCGGTGAGGCTGCGGAGTGTTCTTTTTCGCATATTGTTTGATGCGAAAGTCTCGAAGACTGTGAGAACGGTACTGGTGTCCTCGGGCTGGCTTTCTGCGGCCTCCCGATTTAAGAGGTCCTCGCCAATTTTGGCTACCTGCCGGAGTATCCAACACGCTCTAAGGCTGTGAGTTGGTGTCGTTCCTCTGTACTATGAATTTCTAGGTCCATCAAGCCACCTTTCCAGTACGGTCCCATGCCCTAGAGGGTTTTGCTTTTTTGCTATTTACTCCGGTGTCTTATGATATGATGCACCCTCTTAGTTCGGACGGGATTATTATTCAAGGCGGATTATCCCAAATTTTATTTCAGTTTTCAGGCACTTTCATCGCACAGTACTTTTTGTACTATGAACGCCAAATCAGCGAAGCTGTGTATATCACGGCTTATTATGGCGTTTTAAGGTACCCTCGTTCCGTGCAATTACTGCTAGAAGATTGATATTGTCTTCCTTCGCGGCACAGTCCTTTATCCTGTTCACAACCAGGAGGGAATCTGGCCCCAATAATGATTGTACTGTTTCGTCGAGCCTCTGCCTGACTTTGGGAGAGATCGCTTATATTTCAGGTTGGGTTGGGTGTTTGTTGAATCCGAGACTTCACCCGATCAAGATTCGGAGGCCGAAGAGTTTCCGAACTTCTGAGTTGGATCTTGGATGTTGTCCAGCGAGTCCGGACGTGCCAGATCCTTAGCTCAGTCTTGAAGTCATTCTCTCCACGGGTTATCGGCTTGGAGGGGTCGGGAATTTCGGAACGTAGCAGGTCCTTAAAATACATGAAGGGTCGCCGCACTGCGCCTTCTACCACGGCAACGTGGGTGGTGGGTGACTTGGGGGAGAGTTTTAATTTCTCTTTAGATCGGGTTTAAGCCCAACCTGGTCATTAATCGTGGCGACCCCCAGGCGCGATGGCGATCCAAAGAGCCCTTTACGGAAGAGAGCTCCATTGGATCTAGGCTGCCGATGAGTTCCGAGCTGACGTGTAGGTTGCTTTTGACGACCCGAGAGGTCACCATCGGTGCAACAGCCGAACATGCGGTCATGAGGAAACCACCTAGCCGGAGGGTTTGGCCGACAACCAAGGCTCCCTTAGCAACGGCGCCGTCTTTGAAGACGGGAGAAGGCATCCTTCCTGATTGTGACGGCACAGAGGAACTCTCAATGAAAGCACCAATGTCGGTGTCAAAACCGGCAGATCTCGGGTAGGGGGTCCCGTACTGTGCGTCTAGGTCGGATGGTAACAGGAGACAGCAGACACTTTGTTTTACCCAGGTTCGGGCCCTCTCGATGGGGGTAAAACCCTACTCCTGCTTGATTAATATTGAAGATATGGGTAGTACAAGAGTAGATCTACCACGAGATCAAGGAGGCTAAACCCTAGAAGCTAGCCTATGGTATGATTGTGTATGGAGTTGATCCCTACGGACTACAACCCTCCGGTTTATATAGACACCGGATAGGGTTAGGGTTACACAGAGTCGGTTACAATGGTAGGAGATCTTGAATATCCATCGTCAAGCTTGCCTTCCACGCCAAGGAAAGTCCCATCCGGACACGGGACGAAGTCTTCAATCTTGTATCTTCATAGTCTAGGAGTCCGGCTGAAGGTATAGTCCGGCTACGCGAACACCCCCTAATCCAGGACTCCCTCAGTGACCAATGCGCATAAATATTGAGGTGTTAGGACAAAACTACCCTTGGCAAATTTGTTGGTTAGTGGCAAGTAAATCAGTGAGTGCAGGAAAGTAAGAGATACATGCAATCGAGGGAGAGATTCTTTCCTTCTTTTGCTACAAGGAGAGATGCATGCAATCAGGAGATAGAAGCTTTCCTTTTTCTGGAGGGCTAAAAAGGGAATTAGGAGGATTTAGAAGAAATGCACCTTACATTATGGAATTTTATCAAAAAACAAATACACCTTATATAAAGGAACGGAGGGAGTAGATTGAGACAAGAAGCATGGGAGGAAGTTGAGATGCACACAACAATGCATCAACTCAAGTACAAGTCATGTTTGGAGTATCATCTGGTAAACGTAGGTGCCAGCGAAGATTAAAATCAATTGATGACGAGTATTGCGATCACTTCTGATATCCTGACTAATAATGTACTGCAAAAAACAGAATATCCGTTTGGGACCTGAAGAGCAAGGGTATGCAATAATTGAAGACCTTCCTCATGTGAGAACGAATCTATCATTCCATGCAGTTCTCCTATGAGCCAATGATCAGCCTTGCATTCAACTAACTGTTTTTATCTTGGCCATGAACTTAGTTTCAACCTCACTAGCTTTTCTACATACAAGGATTAATATATTCTTATGTAGGGACATGAATTTTATTTAAGCATGTAAAACATTTTATAATATTCTCATAATAGTAATACATTAAAACAGAGCTGTATTTATGAAGAACAAAGGACCGAGATCTATAATTTCACTAGTGATATCTCCCGAAACAACATATACATGATAAACAAATTACAACTGCATATCGGTTAATTGCAGCTTTTATGTTCGATCATACATCTCATGATTGCATATAGGCATAACGTCATTATGTCTATAGACCACTATTTGACATGGATCTATAGATAATACTCCACCAAAATACCACTCATAAGCATGCGTCTCTAAGTATTAAGTAAAACACAATATTGAATTAAGCAACGTGGCATGATGTTAATAGTATATTATATTTACGTCCAGCTCATCATCAAGAAACCAGGTAACTATCTTTTGATTCATAGTCACTACAAGCTTTTCCTTTTTGTCACTGAGATAGATTACTTGCGAGGTTAAACATGCAACATGCATGACTCCCTCATGAAGACCATTCATATAAACGTAAATAGGCCATTGAAAGGTGCATATATAAACCATGCAACAAAGAACTCAAACAAAACAAAAACTGCGTATATAATTTGATCATAACATGAAAATTCACACCACAATAAATAAAACAAATAATGCATATATTGAAGGAAATATGACCTAGAGGCAATAATAAAGTTGTTATTTATATTTTCTTATATCATGATAAATGTTTATTATTCATGCTAGAATTGTATTAACCGGAAACTTAGTACATGTGTGAATACATAGACAAACAGAGTGTCCCTAGTATGCCTCTACTTGACTAGCTCGTTAATAAAGATGGTTAAATTTCCTAGCCATGGACACATGTTGTCATTTGATGAACGGGATCAACATCATTACAGAATGATGTGATGGACAAGACCCATCCGTTAGCGTAGCATAATGATCGTTCAGTTTTATTGCTACTGCTTTCTTCATAACTTATACATGTTCCTCTGACTATGAGATTATGCAACTCCCGAATACCGAAGGAACACTTTGTGTGCTACCAAACGTCAAAACGTAACTGGGTGATTATAAAGGTGCTCTACAGGTGTCTCCAATGGTGTTTGTTGAGTTGGCATAGATCGAGATTAGGATTTGTCACTCCGAGTATCGGAGAGGTATCTCTGGGCCCTCTCGGTAATGCACATCACTATGAACCTTGCAAGCATTGTGACTAATGAGTTAGTTGCGGGATGATGCATTACGGAACGAGTGAAGAGATTTTCCGGTAACGAGATTGAACTAGGTATTGAGATACTGGTGATCGAATCTCGGGCAAGTAACATACCGATGACAAAGGGAACAACATATATCGTTATGCGGTTTGACCGATAAAGATCTTCGTAGAATATGTAGGAGACAACATGAGCATCCAAGTTCCGCTATTGGTTATTGACCAGAGATGGGTCTCGGTCATGTCTACATAGTTCTCGAACCCGTAGGGTCCGCACGCTTAACGTTCGGTGACGATCAGTATTATGAGTTTATGTGTTTTGATGTACCGAAGGTTGTTCAGAGTCCCGGATATGATCACGGACATGATGAGGAGTCTCGAAATGGTCGAGACATAAAGAATGATATATTGGACGGCTATATTCAGACCCCGGAAGTGTTCGGGGTGATTTCGGGAAAAACCGGAGTGCCGGAGGGTTACCGGAACCCCCCGGGGAACTAGTGGGCCTAGATGGGCCTTAGTGGAGAGAGAGAGGGGCTACCAGGGCAGGCCGCGTGCTCTCCCTCCCCCTTGTGTCCGAATTGGACTAGGAGGGGGGTGGTGCCCCCCTTTCTTTCCCCTCTCCCACTCCTTCCTTTCCCCTCCTAGTAGGACTAGGAAAGGATGAATCCTACTCCTACTAGGAGCAGGATTCCTCCTCTCCTTGGGCGCCTCAAGGGCTGGCCGGCCTCCCCCTTGCTCCTTTATATACGGGGGCAGGGGGCACCCTAGAACACACAAGTTAATTGTTTCCAGCCATGTGCGGTGCCCCCCTCCACCATAATCCACCTCGGTCATATCGTAGAGGTGCTTAGGCGAAGCCCTGTTCTAGTAGCATCATCATCACCGTCATCACGCCATCGTGCTGACGAAGCTCTCCCTCGACACTCTACTGGATCGTGAGTTTGTGGGACGTCACCGAGCTGAACGTGTGCAGATCACGGAGGTGCCGTACTTTTGGTTCTAGGATCGGTCGATCGTGAAGACGTACGACTACATCAACCGCGTTGTCATAACGCTTCCGCTTACGGTCTACGAGGGTAGGTAGACAATACTCTCCCTTCTCGTTGCTATGCATCACCATGATCTTGCGTGTGCGTAGGAAATTTTTGAAATTACCGCGTTCCCCAACAGTGGCATCCGAGCCAGGTCTATGCGTAGATGTTATATGCACGAGTAGAACACAAATGAGTTGTGGGCGTGGGTATATACATATTGCTTGCCGTCACTAGTTGATTCTTGATTCGGCAGTATTGTTGGATGAAGCGGCTCAGATCGACATTACGCGTACGCGTACGCGAGACTGGTTCTACCGACATGCTTCGCACACATGTGGCTAGTGGGTGTCTGTTTCTCCAACTTTAGTTGAATCAGATTCAATGAACATGGTTCTTTCTGAAGATCAAAAAACAATCACTATACCGCGTTGTGTTTATTTGATGCGTAGGTAAGAACGGTTCTTGCTCAACCTGTAGCAGGCACGTAAAACTTGCAACAACAAAGTAGAGGACGCCTAACTTGTTTTTGTAGGGCATGTTGTGATGTGATATGGTCAAGACGTGATGAGATATAAATTGTTGTATGAGATGATCATGTTTTGTTAAAGTTATCGGCAACTGGCAGGAGCCTTATGGTTGTCTCTTTATTGCATAAGATGCAAGCGCCATATAATTGCTTTACTTTATCGCTATGCGATAGCAATAGTTGCAAAAGCAATAGTTGGTGAGACGACCATGTGACGACACATTGATAGAGATCAAGATATGGAGATCAAAGGCACGATGATGATGGCCATATCATATCACATATTTTGCATGTGATGTTTATCCTTTATGCATCTTATTTTGCTTAGTTTCGGCGGTAGCATTATAAGATGATCTCTCACTAAATTTCAAGGTATAAGTGTTCTCCCTGAGTATGCACCATTGTGACAGTTCGTCGTGCCGATACACCACGTGATGATCGGGTGTGATAAGCTCTACGTTCACATACAACGTGTGCAAGCCAGTTTTGCACACGCGGAATACTCGGGTTAAACTTGACGAGCCTAGCATATGCAGATATGGCCTCGGAACACTGAGACCGACGAGCGTGATCATATAGTAGATATGGATCAACATAGTGATGTTCACCATTGAAAATCTACTCCATCTCACGTGATGATCGGACATGGTTTAGTTTTTTGGATCACGTTGATTCATTTAGATGACTAGAGGGATGTCTATCTAAGTGGGAGTTCTTAAGTAATATGATTAATTGAACTTTAATTTATCATGAACTTAGTCCTGATAGTATTTGCATAACTATGTTGTAGATCAATAGCTCGCGATGTAGCTCCCCGTTTATTTTTTGATATGTTCCTAGAGAAAAAACTATGTTGAAAGATGATAGTAGCAATGATGCGGACTAGGTCCGTGATCTGAGGATTATCCTCATTGCTGCATAGAAGAATTATGTCCTTGATGCACCGCTAGGTGACGGACCTATTGCAGGAGCAGATACAGACGTTATGAACGTTTGGTAAAGCTCGGTATGATGACTACTTGATAGTTTAGTGCACCATGCTTTATGGCTTAGAACCGGGACTTCAAAAAGGTTTTGAACACCATAGAGCATATAAGATGTTCTAAGAGTTGAAATTGGTATTTCATACTCATGCCCGTGTCGAGAGGTAGAAGACCTCTGACAGTTACTTTGCCGATATACGTCCATTTTGCATCATGCTTTTATATCGATATTTATTGCATTATGGGCTGTTATTACACATTATGTCACAATACTTATGCCTATTCTCTTTATTTTACAAGGTTTACATGAAGAGGGAGAATGGCGGCAGCTAGAATTCTGGGCTGAAAAGGAGCAAATATTAGAGACCTATTCTACACAACTCCAAAAGTCCTGAAACTTCACGGGAGCATGTTTTGGAATATATAAAAAATACTGGCGAAAGAATTAACCAGAGGGGGCCCACACCCTGGCCACGAGGGTGGGGGGCGCGCCCTACCCCCTGGGCGCGCCCTATCTCGTGGGCTCCCTGGCAGGCCTCCGGTGCCCATCTTCTGCTATATGAAGTCTTTCGTCCGAGAAAAAAAATCATAAGCAAGCTCTCGGGACGAAACTCCACCGCCACGAGGCGGAACCTTGGCGGAACCAATCTAGGGCTCCGGCGGAGCTGTTCTGCCAGGGAAACATCCCTCCGGGAGGGGGAAATCATCACCATCATCATCACCATTGACCCTCTCAGCGGGAGGGGGTCAATCTCCATCAACATCTTCACCAGCACCATCTCCTCTAAACCCTAGTTCATCTCTTGTATCCAATCTTTGTCCCAAAAACCTCAGATTGGTACCTGTGGGTTGCTAGTAGTGTTGATTACTCCTTGTAGTTGATGCTAGTTGGTTTATTTGGTGGAAGATCATATGTTCAGATCCTTTATGCATATTAATACCCCTCTGATTATGAACATGAATATGATTTGTGAGTAGTTACGTTTGTTCCTGAGGACATGGGAGAAGTCTTGCTATAAGTAGTCATGTGAATTTGGTATTCGTTCGATATTTTGATGAGATGTATGTTGTCTTTCCTCTAGTGGTGTTATGTGAACGTCGACTACATGACACTTCACCATTGTTTGGGCCTAGAGGAAGGCATTGGGAAGTAATAAGTAGATGATGGGTTGCTAGAGTGACAGAAGCTTAAACCCTAGTTTATGCGTTGCTTCGTAAGGGGCTGATTTGGATCCATATGTTTCATGCTATGGTTAGGTTTACCTTAATACTTCTTTTGTAGTTGGATGCTTGCAATAGGGGTTAATCATAAGTGGGATGCTTGTCCAAGGAAGGGCAGTACCCAAGCACCGGTCCACCCACATATCAAATTATCAAAGTAACGAACGCGAATCATATGAGCGTGATGAAAACTAGCTTGACGATAATTCCCATGTGTCCTCGGGAGCTTTTCCTTTATATAAGAGTTTGTCCAGGCTTGTCCTTTTCTACAAAAAGGATTGGGCCACCTAGCCGCACCTTATTTACTTTTGTTACTTGTTACTCGTTACAAATTACTTATCCCAAAACTATCTGTTACCGATAATTTCAGTGCTTGCAGAGAATACCTTACTGAAAACCGCTTGTCATTTCCTTCTGCACCTCATTGGGTTTGACACTCTTACTTATCAAAAGGACTATGATAGATCCCCTATACTTGTGGGTCATGAAAACTCTTTTCTGGCGCCGTTGCCAGGGAGGAAGCGCCTTTGGTACGTGGAATTTGGTAAGGAAAAATTTATATTGTGTGCTGAAATTTACTGGCACTTGTTACTATGGAACATAATCCTTTGAGGGGCTTGTTCGGGGGGTGTTCACCCCGACCAGTAGAGCAAAGAGTTGCTCCTCAACCTACTGAACCTACTGAAAATGTTTACTTTGAAATTGCTTTGGGTATGATAGAGAAACCGCTAGCTAATACTTTCACAGGTGATGGAACATTACATCCCGATTTGCACCTAACTATGTGGATGAAGTTTGTGGATTATTTAAGTTTGCAGGTATGCCCGAGGATGTTATCAAGAAGAAGGTCTTCCCTTTATCTTTGAAGGTAAATTCATTGACATGGTTTAGGCTATGTGATGATATGGGATCATGGAACTACAAACGATTGAAATTGGAATTTCATCAGAAGTTTTATCCTATGCATCTGGTTAATCATGATCGTAATTATATATATAATTTTTAGCCTCGCGAAGGAGAAAGCATCGCTCAAGCTTGTGGGAGGCTTAAGTCAATGTTATATTCATGCCCCAATCATGAGCTCTCAAGAGAAATTATTATTCAAAAATTTTATGCTCGGCTTTCTCTCAATAATCGTTCCATGCTCGATACTTCTTGTACTGGTTCTTTTATGATGAAGACTACTGAATTCAAATGGGATTTATAAATGCAACTCTGAAGATAGGGATCTCGACGAAGGTAAGGAGTCAGGTATAACACCTAAGTTTGATTGTGTTAAATCTTTTATGGATACCGATGTTTTCCATGAATTTAGCACTAAATATGGACTTGACTCTGAGATAGTAGCTTCTTTCTGTGAATCCTTTGCTACTCATGTTGATCTCCCTAAGGAGAAGTGGTTTAAATATAATCCTCCCATTGAAGTAAAAGTTTGCACCTATTAAAGTTGAAGAAAAGACTATCATATATAATGATTCTGTTGTTCCTACTGCTTATATTGAGAAACCACCATTCCTTGTTAGAATAAAGGATCATGCTAAATCTTCAACTGTGGTTCATAAGAGTAATACTAGATCACCTACACCCTCTGAGCAAATTAAAGTTGAACCTAGTGTTGCTATGGTTAAAGATCTCTTGGCCGATAATATTGATGGGCATGTTATTTACTTCTGTGATGAAGCTGCTAGAATTGCTAGACCCGACACTAAAAATAAACATAGACCTGTTGTAGGCATGCCTGTTATTTCTGTTAAAATAGGAGATCATTGCTATCATGGCTTATGTGATATGGGTGCTAGTGCAAGTGCAATACCTCATTCCTTATATAAAGAAATTATGCATGATATTGCACCTGCTGAGATAGAGGAAATTGATGTTACAATTAAGCTTGCCAATAGAGACACTATTTCACTAGTGGGGATTGTTAGAGATGTTGAAGTCTTGTGTGGGAAAGTTAAATATCCTGCTGATTTTCTTGTTCTTGGTTCCCCACAAGATAACTTTTGTCCCATTATATTTGGTAGACCCTTCTTGAATACTGTTAATGTTAGGAAAGATTGCAGAAAGGATGTTGTTACTATTGGTTTGGGGGATATGTCTCATGAGTTTAATTTTGCTAAATTTCGTAGACAACCCCATGATAAAGAATTGCCTAGTAAAGATGAAATTATTGGTCTTACTTCTATTGACGTGCCTCCTAATGATCCTTTAGAACAATATCTGCTCGACCATGAAAATGATATGTTTATGAATGAAAGAAGGGAAATAGATGAAGTATTCTTTAAACAGGGTCCTATTTTGAAACACGACTTGCCTGTTGAAATCCTAGGGGATCCTCCACCCAAGGGTGATCCCGTGTTTGAGCTTAATCCTTTACCTGATACTCTTAAATATGCTTATCTTGATGAGAAAGAGATATATCATGTTATTATTAGTGCTAACCTTTCAGAGCATGAAGAAAAGAAATTATTGAAAACTCAAAGAAGCACCGATGCTGCTATTGGATATACTCTTGATGATCTTAAGGGCATTAGTCCCACTCTATGCCAGCACAAAATAAAATTGGAGAGATCTAAACCGGTTGTTGATCACCAACGACAGTTAAATCCTAAGATGAAAGAAGTGGTAAGAAAAGAAATACTTAAAGCTTCTGGAGGCAGGTATAATTTATCCCTATTGCTGATAGTCAGGGTAAGTCCTGTCCATTGTGTCCCTAAGAAGGGAAGGTATTACTGTTGTTCCTAATGATAAAGATGAATTGATCCCACAAAGAATTGTTACAGGCTATATAGAATGGTAATTGACTTCCGCAAATTAAATAAAGTACTAAAAGGATCATTACCTTTACCTTTTATTGATCAAATGCTAGAAAGATTATCCAAACATACACATTTTTGCTTTCTAGATGGTTATTCTGGTTTCTCTCAAATACCTGTGTCAAAAGAGGATCAAGAAAAGACAACTTTTACTTGCCCTTTCGGTACCTTTGCTTATAGACGTATGCCTTTTGGTTTATGCAATGCACCTGCTACCTTTCAAAGATGTATGACTGCTATATTCTCTGACTTTTGTGAAAAGATTGTTGAGGTTTTCATGGATGATTTCTCCGTATATGGAACTTCTTTTGATGATTGCTTAAGCAACCTTGATCGAGTTTTGCAGAGATGTGAAGAAACTAATCTTGTCTTGAATTGGGAGAAGTGCCACTTTATGGTTAATGAAGGTATTGTCTTGGGGCATAAAATTTCTGAAAGAGGTATTGAAGTTGATAAAGCTAAGGTTGATGCTATTGAAAAGATGTCGTGTCCTAAGGACATTAAAGGTATAAGAAGTTTCCTTGGTCATGTCGGTTTTTATAGGAGGTTCATTAAGGACTTCTCTAAAATTTCTAGGCCTCTGACTAATCTCTTACAAAAAGATGTTCTTTGTCTTTGATGATGATTGTGTAGAAGCATTTGAAATACTTAAGAAAGCCTTGATTTCTGCACCTATTGTTCAGCCACCTGATTGGAATTTACCCTTTGAAATTATGTGTGATGCTAGTGATTATGCTGTAGGTGCTGTTCTAGGACAAAGAGTTGATAAGAAATTAAATGTTATTCCAATATGCTAGTAAAACTCTAGAAGTGCCAGAGAAATTATGCTACTACTGAAAAAGAATTCTTAGCAGTTGTATTTGCTTGTGATAAGTTCAGACCTTATATTGTTGATTCTAAAGTAACTATTCACACTGATCATGCTTGCTATTAAATATCTTATGGAAAAGAAAGATGCTAAACCTAGACTTATTAGATGGGTTCTCCTCTACAAGAATTTGATTTGCATATTATTGATAGAAAGGGAGCTGAGAACCCCGTTGCAGACAACTTGTCTAGGTTAGAGAATGTTCTTGATGACCCACTACCTATTGATGATAGCTTTCCTGATGAACAATTAGCTGTCATAAATGCTTCTCGTACTGCTCCATGGTATGCTGATTATGCTAATTACATTATTGCTAAATCTATACCACCTAGTTTCACATACCAACAAAAGAAAACGTTTTTCTATGATTTAAGACATTACTTTTGGGATGACCCACACCTTTATAAAGGAGTAGATGGTGTTATTTTACGTTGTGTACCTGAGCATGAACATGAACAGATCGTACACAAGTGTCACTCCGAGGCTTATGGAGGACACCATGCTGGAGATAGAACTGCATTTAAGGTATTGCAATCCGGTTTTTATTGGCCTACTCTCTTCAAGGATGCCCGTAAGTTTGTCTTGTCTTGTGATGAATGTCAAAGAATTGGTAATATTAGTAGACGTCAAGAAATGCCTATGAATTATTCACTTGTTATTGAACCATTTGATGTTTGGGGCTTTGATTATATGGGACCGTTTCCTTCCTCTAATGGGTATACACATATTTTAGTTGTTGTTGATTACGTTACTAAGTGGGTAGAAGCTATTCCAACTAGTAGTGCTGATCATAACACCTTTATTAAGATGCTTATAGAAGTTATTTTTCCAAGGTTTGGAGTCCCTAGATACTTAATGACTGATGGTGGTTCACATTTTATTCATGGTGCTTTTCGTAAGATGCTTTCTAAGTATGATGTTAATCATAGAATTGCATCTCCATATCATCCACAGTATAGTGGTCAAGTAGAACTAAGTAATAGAGAGCTTAAGTTAATTTTGTAAAAGACTGTTAATAGATCTAGAAAGAATTGGTCCAAGAAACTTGATGATGCATTATGGGCTTATAGAACAACATATAAAAATCCTATGGGTATGTCTCCGTATAAAATAGTTTATGGAAAAGCATGTCACTTACCTCTCGGACTAGAACATAAGGCATATTGGGCCATTAAAGAGCTCAATTATGATTTCAAACTTGTCGGTGAGAAGAGGCTTTTTGACATTAGCTCACTTGATGAATGGAGAACCCAGGCTTATGAAATGCCAAACTATTTAAAGAAAAAGTTAAAAGATGGCATGATAAAAGGATACAAAAGCATGAGTTTAATGTAGGTGATTATGTATTGCTATACAACTCTCGTTTAAGATTTTTTGCAGGCAAAACTCCTCTCTAAATGGGAAGGTCCTTACATTATCGAGGAGGTCTATCGTTCCGGTGCCATAAAAATCAACAACTTCGAAGGCACAAATCCGAGGGTGGTGAACGGTCAAAGAATCAAACATTATATCTTAGATATCCTATAAATGTTGAAACTAATGTTATTGAAACCGTAACCCCGGAGGAATAAATAAAGGAAACTTTCCGGAATGTTTCAGACTCCGAAAAGGAATAGGTATGAGGTACGGTAAGTAAACCGACTCCAATACAGTTCTAATAGCAAATTTCTCCATTTTTGAATATTTAAGAAAATAGGAAAATAAGAAGCAGTCCGGAAAGGACACGAGGCGTCCATGAGGGTGGAGGGCGCCCCCTGCCTCGTCGGCACCTCGTGTGCCCTCCGGACTCTATTTTCTTGCACGATTCTTCTTTTGGTCGGTAAAAATTCATTATATAATCTCCCAACGGTTTTGATCACCGTACCACACAAATATCCTCTATTTTTGTTCCGAGCTGTTTTTCTAATAGATCTAGACCACCATGATGTCTTCAAGTGCCCCCAAGGACAAGTTCTTCAAGAAGGTCATCAACCCCTACCTCGCAGAAGTGCTGCAACATCCTCAAACCATTGAGATGCGTGAGGGGTTGCTGCACATCCGCGATGTTGAGGGACCAAGGAGGACCGGAAGCATGGACACAAGGCTTGAGGAAATGGAGCAACAAGTTTTCAAGTGCCAGGAGATGGTGGAACATGGACTCAACTCCAATCATATAAATCACAGAGTTCCCCAACAACCACAAGCTGGATGCCAAGAACATTGGGGAGGCCATCTTCAAGCTTCACGAGAAAATTGAGCGCCTCCAAGCCCAGATCTATGACCTACAAAACCAAAACTGTGAGTATGAATATAGATTCAAGAAGATGAGTTTGGCTACATATTTGAGGATCCGTTGACTCGATCATCCTTTTATGATGGTGAGCCTATGCCTTGGAAGACGGACGACAAGCCTACATCATCAACAAGTCCACCATCGCCACCCCCGAGGAAAGAGATATAAACACATGGGTATGGGCACTCCCCTTGGAAACTGCAAAGCTTGGGGGAGTGCCCTGGTATGGTATCACCATCACACTCTTATCTTTACCGTTTTTCTTAGTTTGATCCTTTTAGTAATATTTTGATCTAGTAGAATAAAGTTTTAGTAAGATCTAGTTTTGAGTTTTTCTTTATGATCCTTCTATGTAATCGAGTCCGTGAGCTATATATAATAAAGATTAGTTTCGAGTCAAGGGCTTTGATTATCTTACTATGATCTTGAGGGAATAAAAGAAAGAATAAAAAGAATTAAAGAGATCATATTGATCTTATGGAGAGTAATGACTTCACATATAAAGAGTATGATGAATAAAAGTTGTTGAGAGTTGACAAACATAGTTTTGGTCATCGTTGCAATTAAAAGCAAGTAATAAAGAAAGAGAGTTTTCACATATAAATATACTATCTTGGACATCTTTTATGATTGTGAGCACTCATTAAAATATGACATGCTAAAAGTTGACGTTGGACAAGGAAGACAACGTAATGGGTTATGTTTTCTTACATCTGAAATAAATTATATTGTCATGGATCATCCAACATGTTGAGCTTGCCTTTCCCTCTCATGCTAGCCAAATTCTTTGCACCAAGTAGAGATACTACTTGTGCTTCCAAATATCCTTAAACCCAGTTTTGCCATGAGAGTCCACCATATCTACCTATGGATTGAGTAAGATCCTTCAAGTAAGTTGTCATGTTGCAAGCAATAAAAATTGCTCTCTAAATATGTATGATTTATTAGTGTGGAGAAAATAAGCTTTATACGATCTTGTGATGTGGAAGAAATAAAAGCGATGGACTGCATAATAAAGGTCCATATCACAAGTGGCAATATAAAGTGATGTTCTTTCGCATTAAGATCTTGTGCATCTAACCACAAAAACACATGACAACCTCTTCTTCCCTCTGCGAAGGGACTATCTTTTTTACTTTTGTCTTACACCTTATACAAGAGTCATGGTGATCTTCACCTTTCCTTTTTACATTTTATCTTTCGGCAAGCACATTGTGTTGGAAGGATCCTGATACATATGTCCAACTGGATGTAAATTCACGGGAGCACGTTTTGGAATATATAAAAAATACTGGCGAAAGAATTAACCAGAGGGGGCCCACCTTGGCCACGAGGGTGGGGGGCGCGCCCCCCTGTCTCGTGGGCCCCCTGGCAGGCCTCCGGTGCCCATCTTCTGCTATATGAAGTCTTTCGTCCGAGAAAAAATCATAAGCAAGCTCTCGGGACGAAACTCTGCCGCCACGAGGCGGAACCTTGGCGAAACCAATCTAGGGCTCCGGCGGAGCTGTTCTGCTGGGGAAACATCCCTCCGAGAGGGCGAAATCATCACCATCGTCATCACCATCGATCCTCTCAGCGGGAGGGGGTCAATCTCCATCTCCATCAACATCTTCACCAGCACCATATCCTCTAAAACCCTAGCTCATATCTTGTATCCAATCTTTGTCCCAATACCTCAGATTGGTACCTGTTGGTTGCTAGTAGTGTTGATTACTCCTTGAAGTTGATGCTAGTTGGTTTATTTGGTGGAAGATCATATGTTCAGATCCTTTATGCATATTAATACCCCTCTGATTATGAACATGAATATGATTTGTGAGTAGTTACATTTGTTCCTGAGGACATGGGAGAAGTCTTGCTATAAGTAGTCGTGTGAATTTGGCATTCGTTCAATATTTTGATGAGATGTATGTTGTCTTTCCTCTAGTGGTGTTATGTGAATGTCGACTACATGACACTTCACCATTGTTTGGGCCTAGAGGAAGGCATTGGGAATTAATAAGTAGATGATGGGTTGCTAGATTGACAGAAGCTTAAACCCTAGTTTATGCGTTGCTTTGTAAGGGGCTGAAGATCCATATGTTTCATGCTATGGTTAGGTTTATCTTAATACTTCTTTTGTAGTTGCGGATGCTTGCAATAGGGGTTAATCATAAGTGGGATACTTGTCCAAGGAAGGGAAGTACCCAAGCACCGGTCCACCCACATATCAAATTATCAAAGTAACGAACGTGAATTCATATGAGCGTGATGAAAACTAGCTTGACGATAATTCCCATGTGTCCTCGGGAGCATTTTCCTTTATATAAGAGTTTTCCTAGGCTTGTCCTTTGCTACAAAAAGGATCGGGCCATCTTGCTGCACCTTATTTACTTTTGTTACTTGTTACCCGTTACAAATTACCTTATCACAAAACTATTTGTTACCGTTAATTTCAGTGCTTGCAGAGAATACCTTACTGAATACCGCTTGTCATTTCCTTCTGCTCCTCGTTGGGTTCGACACTCTTACTTATCGAAAGGACTACGATAGATCCCCTATACTTGTGGGTCATCAGCCTAGAAGATGGAGGAGAATAGCTCAACTAGTTAGCATGTGCTCAAATTGTCTGGGTACTACAATTGCTTGAATCAAGTGGGAGTTAATCTTCCAGATAAGATAGTAATTGACAAAGTTCTCTAGTCACTATCACCAAGTGACTAGAACTTAGTGATGAACTATAATATGCAAGGGATAACGAAAGTAATTCCCAAGCTCTTCTCAATGCTGAAATCGGCGAAGGTAGACATCAAGAAATAGCATCAAGTGTTGATGGTTAACAAGACCACTAGTTTCAAGAAACGGGCAAAGGGAAAGAAAGAGGAACTTCAAAGAAGAATAGCAAGCAAGTTCTTGCTCCCATGAAGAAGCTCAAAGCTGGACCCAAGCCTGGAACTGAGTGCTTCTACTGCAAAGGAAAATGGGTCACTGGAAGTGGAAAACTGCCCTTAAGATATACTTTGGCAGATAAGAAGGATGGCAAAGTGAACAAAATATATTTGATTATACATGTTAGTGATGTGTACTTTACTAGTGTTTATAACAACCCTCAGTATTTGATTACTGGTTCAGTTACTAAGGGTAAGTAACTTCAAAACGGGAGTTGCAAAATAAACAGGGACTAGTTAAGGCGAGTGATGATGTGAGTTGGAAGTGATTCCAAGGTTGATAAGATCACCATCACACACTCCCTTTCCCTTCGGGATTAGTGTTGAACCTAAAATAAATGTTATTTGGTGTTTGCGTAGAGCATACTATGATTGGATCATGTTTATTGCAATACGGTTATTCATTTAAGTGAAGGATAATTGCTATCACTACAACAAAAAAGACACATCCGTGACATTTTGGGCCGAACGAATTTTTTTCCTGTCATACATATGACACTTCTATGACGATAATTGTGAAAAAACCCGGTATAATCATAGATGTGGTGGGCTCCTACTTCTGTGACAAAAAATCATGATAGAAAATAGGCTTTTCATCTTGGGCGGGCCGGAGACACAGCTGCATAACATTTTTTGGGCCGTCCATGACAGAAAAAACCATGGTAGAAGCGAGGGCGAGGAAAATTTCGGGGAGTTCCCGGTTACGGTGGGAGGTCGGGGGCCGAGCGATGCGCGTTTCTCTCGTACACGTACGCGCATGTGTGCGAGGCGTTGGCTCTAATTGAACCCGAGTGAGGCGTCGGGCTCTAACTGAACCCGAGCGATTGCACTGCAGGCTACGCGTTACTGAACCCGAGCGATCGATCATGGCTGTTAACTGAACCCGATCGAGCGATTCCTTCGCTACTTCTGCTAACTGAAGCCGATCGATGCTGCCTCTGGGAGGAACAGTGAGCGTTGCGGGGGGTTTTGGATGAACAGTGAGTGGTGGCGTTGCCTCTGGATGAACAGGACCCCGTGGTGTGGAGGGCTGGATGAACAGTAGACGGTGGAGGGGTGCTCGTGGAGGGGTGGTTGAACAGGACCCCGTGGTGTGGAGGGCTGGATGAATAGTAGACAGTGGAGGGGTGGTTGAACAGTAGCCGATGGAGTAGCGCACGGTGGAGGCTGGATGAACAGGAGCCCGTGGAGGCTGGAGGAGGTCGACTGTAGCCCGTGGAGGCTGGAGGAGGTCGACGGTGGAGATGAACAGTATCCCATGGAGTCCCGTTTTGCGGTACGCCACACCCCCCGATGAACAGGACCCCCGTTTTGACCGTAGGAGGTCCGTTTCGTCCGTTTTGCCGTACGCCACACCCCTCCCGATCAACATGACCCCCGTTTCGACCGTAGGAGGTCCATTTCCTCCATTTTGCGGTACGCCACACCCCTCCCGATCAACAGGACCCCTGTTTCGACCGTAGGAGGTCCGTTTCGTCCGTTTTGCGGTATGCCACACCCCTCCCGATCAACACGACCCCCGTTTCGACTGTAGGAGGTCCGTTTCCTCTGTTTTGCGGTACGCCACACCCCTCCCGATCAACAGGACCCCTGTTGACCATAGGAGGTCCGTTTCCTTCGTTCTGCGGTACGCCAGGCCTCGTTTCCATCGCCTGTTCCATCCAAGCCCTCCCGATGAACACGACCATGCATTCCATTCCGACCTAGCCGGTTGGCTCCCACGTGTTCTGTTGCCTCCCGATGAACACGAGCATTCTGTTGCATCCTGATGAACATGACGCATTCCGTTTCCTCCCCATGAACACGACGCATTCCGTTGCCTCCCCATGAACACGACGACGACGCTGTTTCTCCGTTTCGACCCAGCCATGTACACGAGCCCTGGCCGTACGTATGCGCAAGTAGGCGTTCGAGACCCTACCCGTATGCACACATACGTGGCCATATTTTCTTTCTTGCACCCTGGCCGCTGTACGGACGTGTACATGCTACGTGCACGCCTCTACTACGACACGTGCGCGCCTCTACTATGACACGTGCATGCCTCTACATCGACCAGTATGTACGTACACGTTCGCGACCAGAATGACAATGCTACGTACGCTTCGACCAGGTGGGTCCCGACTGTCAGGCACTTCCTTGCCTGCGAAGATGTAGCTGGTGGGTCCCAGCAGTCAGGGGGCGAATCGTTTTGTTTTTTTTTTGCCCGGACGCACTTCCTTGCGTGCGAAGGTGTAGCTGCCGGGTCCCAGCAGTCAGGGGGCGAATCGTTTTTTTGCCCGGATGCACTTCCTTACGTGCGAAGGTGTAGCTGGTGGGTCCCAGTAGTCGGGGGGCGAATCGTTTTTTTCCGGACGCACTTCCTTGCGTGTGAAGATGTAGCTGGTGGGTCCCAGCAGTCAGGGGGGCGAATCATTTTTTCCGGGACGCACTTCCTTGCGTGCGAAAATGTAGCTCGTGGGTCCCAGCAGTCAGGGGGCGAATAATTTTTTTCATGAAATATGGTGGCCCATCTGGTGGGTCCCCGCTATCAGGTGGAGGAATAATTATTTTGCACGTAATAAGGAGGCACTTCCTTGCGGCTGCCGTGGACCCAGCTGTCAGCCTCTCCACGTACAGTCCACGTCCGATGGAAGTCGTTCCTGGGCTAAACATCGAAAAATTCTGCAGTGCTCATACCTCAAAAACACAAATACTGCTCGAGTTGCTTGGTCTCAGCTGTCGGCTGCTTCTTGTGCAATTCTCTCATTTATTGACTACTACATAGGTTGACAAATGGTGTGGGACCATGATGTCAGGAAACCAGGAGGAAGCAAAATAAAATATAGTTATATATATATGTATGTATATATATAAAATAAGGAGGCACTTGCGTACGTGAGGCTATGGACCTGGTGGGTCCCCATTGTCATCCTCTCCAAGTAAAGTCATCTCCTCACCCGGCGCGCTTTCCGCCCGAAACAGTCAGCGCTGCCCGCCCCGCTTCCCTGTGCAGGCGATTGCTCCGCCTTCAAACGACACAAGTGCCGTCCGTCTGTCCATCTGCCGCCCATATTAATGATACGCAGTTGCCGAGGCGGCCACTCCGGCGCCACACATCCGTCCCTCCACCCGCCCACCATTGCTATATAAACTGCTAGGCCCACCATAGCCGCAGTCATCCGCATCCGTTCTCTTTCTCCTGTCCACACCACTACTGCCCACCATGGCTTCCTCGCGCTCCAGCGCTCTTCGGGACGGGCGGACGACGGACCACAAGGAGATAACAGCCATTGCTGCCGACCGGCTGGCCGACAGGCAGCCGGAGGACGACGACGTCCCAATGGAGAACATGGTAGTCGACGATCCAGCGCCAAGCCCCTCCTCCGCGCCATCCTCGTCGGTGCATTGCACCATGATCATCGGTGAGGCCCGTTCCCAATATATGGACAGGGCGAGGCAGATGCGTGAGGAGCAGTTCCGGGAGGCGCAGGCCGACACCGCCTACAACCACCATCTCCTCCAGGAGCACCTGCAGGCGGAGGAGCAGATCGCCGCGGCGGAGCAGGAGGCGCTGCTCGACTCGTACCGCTCTGCCCGCAAGGGCCGGCTCGAGCGCTGGCGGTACTGCATGCGGGTGGGGGAGGCTGCGGCCGCCTACAAAGAGGCTAGCAAAGAGGGCGATGAAGCGGGCGAGGCGCTGTTTGGCGAGATCGAGGACGAGGCAGAGGACAATGCCGGCTCCGACGAGTCCCCGCTCCGCTGGCGTCGACGAGGCCCAGCTCCGCTGAGGCCCTGCTCCGCCAACAATGAGGCAGAGGACACCATCGGCTCCGCTGAGGCCCCGCCCCGCCAACAGCGAGGCAGAGGACATCGCCAGCTCAGCCGAGGCCCCACCCTGCCGGCAATGTGGGGGAGGATTTCCACCGCTCCTCTGAGGCGTTGCCCACCGGCAACGAGACAGAGGACATCGCCAGCTCCGCCGAGGCCCCGCCCTGCTGCCAACGAGGCCGCGCCACACAGAAAACGAGGAAGAGTAGAACACGGTAGGTCGCCGCCGCTCGGGTCCAAGTAAGGCCACCGTTGCTACCCTCCGGTTGAATCCAAGCTAGGCGGGTTGACCATTGACGGCCGGTTAGCTTCTTGGCGACGACGTGTAGTCGGAAATCTGCGCTGGAGAAGAACGCTGCTTCTACTTAACTGCTGGTGCAGTTGGCTGACTAACACGTGGGCCCAACAGGCCACATGTCCGTTACGCAACTGCACCTGTAGTTAAGTCACTGAAGCTTCTGTTCGGCTCAGCGGGACACAGGTGGGTAGCTTCGGTTAATTAATTAGACCTCCAGCGCACCCCTTTTTAGTTGACGAATGTATGTAATGTAATGAAATCCGGCATGTTTATATGAAATCCGACCGTGTATGAATGAATTTATTTCGATTAGTTTGAATTCCTGTATCACTGGCATTGGATGAACATGCAAAACAATACGTACTAGCATTATTCCCAGGGTGATCACCTTGTTTGCAGCAGTTTCACATGTACTCCCTCCGGTCCTTTCTAGTCTGCATACAAGTTTTGTCTGCAGTCAAAGTATCTCTACTTTGACCAATCTTATACAAAAAAGTATGCACTTTCACAATGTGCGAAGTAAAAAGGAACAGAAGGAGTACAAAGAGTTTGAGCAGCTTTTTAGCGTTTCTGTACATTGCAATCAAACACACAGGCCTGGCAATTCATAGAGAACATTCAAAACAATCGATGATTATGCATCTCAGCGACTCACATGTCAGAGGCAATATTTACTTCACAACTAAAGAATAAAGAAAAAATTGATCGACGCTGCTGACAGCAAGGCGTCCCATTCGAAAATATCAAATGCATGTCTTGCTAAAATCAATGAGCAAAATTTGACAAGGTTGTCCCATTCCAAAATATCAAATGCCTACGATTGTGGAATGGGCAGGGTTTGCCATCAGTTCGGACATTGACATGGCACCTCGTGCTAAATAAACCAGCTGTTCTTTTTGTGCAGTTCCACCAAAATCAACCAAATTCGCGCGTAGCTTGTATGATTTCGCCCTTATATGTTGCAACGCCTTGAACTTATCGGCACCTCCTTTCTTGTGGTGGAAATGAATGATTCGATGTATTCATGAACATTTTGTGCAGTTCCCATTGAAATCAAGCTGAGCACCCCTGTTTGCACAAATACAAAAAAGTGATTAGTATAAGCAAACTGTACTATGAATTGACAGTTTCAACAGGCACATACATGGTCCATGTAGAGCACACTTTTAGAAAAATGGAACTCACCAGAAAGAATCCTAGAACAACATTGTACTCGCGCATCACAGCAAAAAATGGAGATTTGTCAGTCCTTCTGAGCTGAAGTTAGTTTGGTCTTGTGGGGAGTAATGTAACCATCCTTCAACTGCTCCTTCTGATGAGAAGATAGACATGGGCTTCTTCATCCTGGCATAATCGGAACTAGTCACTTCACGTACTCCATATTCTTCTTCAGAGGAAGATCCTGTTGTGCAAAGACAAGAGGACTACTAAATGCTAGCATCCCTGTTTGCTCGAAAAAAGGAAAGGAAATATTTAAAACAACACAGATGAAGCACTTCTCAAGGACAATACCACTTTTTCATGACAGTATCTAAACAGTAGCACAACACCAATAGAGATGACAAAGCTCAATCATATGGATGAAATCAGTGGGCGAGTACCAACCTTTGTCAGGAGGCTTATTGTGTAGAGCATACAGATGAAGCACTTCTCCGGAACCATCTGTTGCTATCTTGGTGGTGGCCATGCTTACTATATACTCCTCGATTAGTTTAATGTTTCCAACATCTTCTTGTGCAGTTCCACTAAAATATATGGTATCTTCAAAGAAGATCCCTGTTTGCACAAGTAGAGATAATTACATATTACATTAAGAGTGGTGTCGGTGTCAAAACCGGCGGATCTCGGGTAGGGGGTCCCGAACTGTGCGTCTAGGCCTGGATGGTAACAGAGAGGCAAGGGACACGAAGTTTTACCCAGGTTCGGGCCCTCTCGATGGAGGTAAACCCTACGTCCTGCTTGATTAATATTGATGATATGGGTAGTACAAGAGTAGATCTACCACGAGATCAAGAGGCTAAACCCTAGAAGCTAGCCTATGGTATGATTGTTTGTATGTTGTCCTACGGACTAAAACCCTCCGGTTTATATAGACACCGGAGGTTAGGGTTACACAAGTCGGTTACAATGGTAGGAGATCTGCATATCCGTATCGCCAAGCTTGCCTTCCACGCCAAGGAAAGTCCCATCCGGACACGGGACGAAGTCTTCAATCTTGTATCTTCATAGTCCAGAGTCCGGCCAAAGGTTATAGTCCGGCTATCCGGACACCCCCTAATCCCAGGACTCCCTCAGTAGCCCCTAACAGGCTTCAATGACGACGAGTCCGGCGCGCAGATTTCTTCGGCATTGCAAGGTGGGTTCCTCCTCCAAGTACTTCATAGAAGATTTTGAACACAAGGATAGTGTCCGGCTCTGCAAAATAAGTTTCCACATATTGCCATAGAGAGAATAATTTACACAATCTAATCTGCTGACATTCCGTAGCGAACACCACGGCCAAGCCTTTATTCGAATCGTTTTATTATCCCACCTCAGCGCGTTATGCGAGGCGGTTTCCTTGGACGTCTTGTTAAAGCAGAGATCGTGTCCCCTTATTCCGGGATTCTCATCAATACGGGCGTGGGTAACCCAACCGCGCCATTGATTACGGCGCTTGGAGATAAGCGAGTTTTACCTGGTGGGGACACGTAGTTGCGTCCACCCATA
>NC_053024.1:626256056-626295156 GCF_003073215.2 Triticum urartu
AGAGAGAATCTTGTGTAGGGTCTTCACCGGCATCGATTCCTCACTCCGAGTCTAAGTACTTTTCGGCTGAAAGTACCATAACCGACGAACATGAGGGAATTTTGTGTAGAGGTGGTTCATGCCATTGTTTTGGTACTTACTAGGGACCACCCTAACAAAACCAAGCAAAGAGTTGCACATTAGTACCCACTCCGGACTCCGAAACCCTGATACTCGGAAAGAGTTTGTCTTTGTACACGAAGTGCGTCCAGTTTTTGTCGTGACCCTCTCTACTCTTTCGTGCATGCTATGCAGGTGATATGATGATACCATGCCAAGTTTCAACATTTTCAGGATTCATTTTGTAGTGATTTTCAATTTCACGGTCATTTAGCTCTCTAAACAATTAGGTAAATGACCGAAAAACAACAAATGATGTCAGAACATGTTGGAAATTGATGACGTCGCTTTAAATGCTGCATACTGAACACAAAAGAAGTCCGGAGTTTAAATAAGTTATTAAAAATAAAAAAGAGGTGCAATGCTGGTTAATTTGCTTCAAGCCATTCGGAATAGTGTAGATTGCACTGCACATAGCTCAGTGCAATCTATGCTATTCCGCAAGGCTTGAAGCTAATCAACATGTAGGTGAGCATTGCAACTCTTCATCATTGTCTGTGCACTCACGGCTTATAAACCGCTCATACTGCCTCTCTCTTGGCGAGGTGGGACTAAAAACAGCTTGCCATAACCTCATAGCCTGACCGCAGGCTGACACAGCCTCTTTAGTACCGGTTCGTGGCATGAACCGGTACTAAAGGTTCGCCACGAACCGGTACTATTGATCGCCGCCACGAACCGACACTAATGTACACATTAGTGCCGGCTCTAATTCAAACCGGCACTAATGTGCTTCACGTTTGACCCTTTTTCTACTAGTGGAGTACGTCCGTGGAGCTTCGAGGGGCCCATGAGGCAGGGGGCGTGCCCTCCACCCTCGTGACCACCTCGTGGCTTTCTTGACGGAGGGTCCAAGTCTCCTAGGTCTTATCTGATGAGAAAATCACGTTCCCGAAGGTTTCGTTCCGTTTGGACTCCGTTTGATATTCTGTTTCTTCGAAACTCTAAAATAGGCAAAAAACAGCAATTCTGGGCTGGGCCTCTGGTTAATAGGTTAGTCCCAAAAATTATATAAAAATGGAAATAAAGCCCAATATAGTCCAAAACAGTAGATAATATAGCATGGAGAAATCAAAAATTATAGATACGTTGGAGACGTATCACTCATAGAGCTGCAGGAACTCCACGGGGTCGGCGGTGCCGTCGTAGCGAGGAGGCAGGTCCGGCTTGAACTTGCTTGGCCAGGCGACGCTACGCAGTTCGAGGGTGAAGGCACGGCAGCCGAGTGGTCGCCGGGCCTGCTTCATGAGGCGGAGCTTGATCTTGGCGTGGTCCGCGCTGCTGCCACCGCAGGCGGCACGTGGTCTTGACTGAGGTGGCGCGGGGAGCGCCGGTGCAGCTTCTCGCGGCCGGCGGGATTTTCTTGGCAGCTTCTTTCTTCACGCGCGGCCGTGCGGCGCGGTGGATCATATGCCGCGGAGGCGCGCGCCTTGGTGCCAAGGCATCGTCATGTCGAGGCGGTGGAGGCATGCCATGAGCCCCGTCGCCCGCGGCTGGTTGAGGGGGAGGCAGAGAGTGAGACGGCACCGGAGAGCCCCCTGCAGCACGGACGAGCTCGGCGACGCGGTCGAGCCACTCCTCATAGAGGTCGTTGACGGGGCGGTAATGCAGGTGCTCGTTCGCTGCGATGAGAGTGGCTCGTGCCTCCATGGGAGCGCGGTGCGCGTGGGACGAAGAACCAGCAGGGGCGAGTGACGGAGTAGTGGTGCTGCCGCGCTGAAGGATGTAGAGAGGACGCCTGCTGCTCGTTCCCCGCCGGGCCGGTGGCAGCGCTGGTGGCGGGAGATGGAGAGTGACGAGGTGGCCCGCCTACAGGAGCCGTCTGAGCAACGCGGGCGGAGAGAGCAGCCCAACGCTCAGCTCGAGCACGGCGAGCGTCCGCCATGGAAGCGACGGAGCGATGGAGCAACAAACCGACGAAAGGGAAACTACGGCGCACCCCTACCTGGCGCGCCAAATGTCGGATGTGGGGTTCCGGCAAACCCTTAAGGTTCGAACACTGGGGTGCGCGTGAAGTCTTTCCCTCCTACTGATCTATGCTCTAGCTCGCTAAGATCTTGCGGACGAACTCGACGAACTCACAACACAGAAAGACACGGGGTTTATACTGGTTCGGGCCACCGTTGTGATGTAATACCCTACTCCAGTGTGGTGGTGGTGAGTTGCCTCTTGGGCTGATGATGAACAGTACAAGGGAAGAACAGCCTCCTGAGCTTGAGGCGTTCTTGTGCGTATGAACTTGTGGTGTGTGGGTTTGATCTTAGTTCTACCTGCCTCTATTGTGGTGGCTAGTCCTATTTATAGAGGCCCTGGTCCTCTTCCCAAATATCGAGCGGGAAGGGAGCCAACAACGGCAGGCAAATTTGAAGGGGGACAGCTAGTACAAGCTATCCTGACAAAAGCGGTCTTCGCCTGCGAAAAGCTCTGGGGTGACGCCGTCTTGGGCTCCATGATGACCTCTGCCTTTCCGTCCTCCTGGTCTTGGTCTTGTTGCACCAATATGGCAACCTTTGCTTGATGCCTCGGTACTCTTCGCCTGTGCTTCCCTCCTTAGCACCAAAGAGGAAATAAGGACGCTGCGCGCACCGGCACCCGCCTGGCACCATTCGTCATGGCTCATGTCATGAGAGCCTCGTGAGGTTTGCCCCGCCTTGATATCTCCGCTCCTCGTGAGCCTCCCTAGCTAGGCCACTCCAGAGGAGGTCTTGCGTCGTCCGCCTCGCGAGGCTTGGACCCTCGCGAGGGTCTTGGGTGCCTTGTTGACGAAGATGGGCCGTACGGCCTGCTGCTTAGCCACGCTGTGGGCCGTAGGCAGGCAAGTCTGGGGACCGCCGTTCCTAGAACGCCGACAAGGGCATCATGATTATTCATAACAGCAACATATATGGATATTGTCATATGATTTCTTATGCTCAAGTAATAATCTATTCACAATGCAAAAGTATGAATCAGAAACTTTATTGAGAACTAACAAACTATAATCTCAGTCATTGAAGCAATTGCAATTTATCATAACATCAGAAAGAGTCTATGTCAGAGCTTTCTAGCAAGTCCACATACTCAACTATCATTTAGTCTTTCATAATTGCTAACACTCACAATACTTGTGGTTACGGAGTTTTAATCGGACACAGAGAAAGATAGGGGCTTATAGTTTCGCCTCCCAACCTTTTACCTCAAGGGTAATGTCAACAATAATAACTCATGCTCTTACATCCAATTAGATATATCTATCAGGATCTTTCCAACACCCTGTGCTTGCCAAAGGATAAAATAAAAAGGAAAGGTGAAGATCACCATGACTCTTGCATAAGGTAGAAGGATAATAATAAAAGATAGGCCCTTCGCAGAGGGAAGCAGAGGTTGCCATGCGCTTTCAGGGTTGGATGCACAAAATCTTAATGCGAAAGAACGTCACTTTATATTGCCACTTGTGATATGAACCTTTATTATGCAGTCCGTCGCTTTTATTTCTTCCACATCACAAGATCGTATAAAGCTTATTTCCTCCACACCAATCAATCATACATATTTAGAGAGCAATTTTTATTGCTTGCACCGATGACAACTTACTTGAAGGATCTTACTCAATCCATAGGTAGATATGGTGGACTCTCATGGCAAAACTGGTTTAAGGGTTTTTGGAAGCACAAGTAGTATCTCTACTTGGTGCTAAGAATTTGGCTAGCATGAGGGGGAAAGGCAAGCTCAACATGTTGGATGATCCATGACAATATACTTTATCTCAGATATAAGAAAACATAACCCATTACGTTGTCTTCCTTGTCCAACATCAACTCTTTAGCATGTCATATTTTAATGAGTGCTCCAATCATAAAAGATGTCCATGATAGTATATTTATATGTGAAACCTACTCTTTCTTTATTACTTCCTATTAATTGCAACGATGACCAACTATGTTTGTCAACTCTCAACAATTTTTAATCATCATACTCTTTCTATGTGAAGTCATTACTCTCAATAAGATCAATATGAACTCTTTGTTTATTTTTTTATTCTTTTCTCTTTTCTTTTATTCACAGATCATGGCAAAATAATCAAGCCCTTGACTCAACACTAATCTTTATTATATAGCTCACGGACTCGATTACAAGAGAGGATCATAAAGCAAAACTCAAAACTAGATCATGCCATAAAACTTTATTCTACTAGATCAAGATACTACTAATAGGATCGAACTAAGAAAAACGGTAAAGATAGAGTGTGGTGTGATACGATACCGGGGCACCTCCCCCAAGCTTGGCAGTTGCCAAGGGGAGTGCCCATACCCATGTGATTATATCTCCTTTGCTGGTGAAGAGGATGGTGGTGATGATGGATAGTTGCACATCAAGCGTAAGAGGTCCTCCAGCTTGCGGATAATGCCCTTGGAGTGCAACAATATGCTCTTCAACAAAATATTTTCATTGTGAGATACTTTGTTCTGTATACGAGCTAACTCAATCATCTTGAAGCTTCGATCTCAGTTGGGGTAAAAGATTATGATCAAGTTGAAGGATGTCTTCTATTGCCGGAACTTGGTCCTCTGTGGCCTTGTTGATCCCTTCATCCTTGTTGATCTTTGTCGGTGTAAAAACCGGCGGATCTCGGGTAGGGGGTCCCGAACTGTGCTTCTAGGCGGATGGTAACAGGAGACAAGGGACACGATGTTTTTCCCCAGGTTCGGGCCCTCTCGATGGAGGTAAAACCCTAGAAGCTAGCCTATGGTATGATTGTTGTTTGTCCTATGGACTAAAACCCTCCGGTTTATATAGACACTGGAGAGGGTTAGGGTTACACAGAGTCGGTTACAATGGGAGGAGATCTACATATTTGTATCGCCAAGCTTGCCTTCCACGCCAAGGAAAGTCCTATCCGGACACGGGACAAAGTCTTCAATCTTGTATCTTCATAGTCCAGCAGTCTGGCCAAAGGTTGTAGTCTGGCTATCCGGACACCCCCTAATCCAGGACACCCTCAGTAGCCCCTGAACCAGGCTTCAATGACGACGAGTCTGGCGCGCAAATTGTCTTCGACATTGCAAGGCGGGTTCCTGCTCCGAATACTTCATAGAAGATTTTGAACACAAGGATAGTGTCTGGCTTTGCAAAATAAGTTCCACATACTACCGTAGAGAGAATAATATTTGCACAAATCTAATCTGCTGACGTATTCCGTAGCGTGACATCACACCATGGCCAAGCCCTTATTCGAATCGTTTTTACTGTCCCACCTCAGCGCGTTTTGCGAGGCGGTTTCCTTGGCACGTCCTATCGAAGCAGAGATCATGTCCCCTTTATTTACGGGATTCTCATCAATACGGACGTGGGTAACCCAGTCATGCCCGTTGGTATGTTTTCTCGATCAAAGGGGAGTCCCAAACGGTCATGGGGAGGGCTCTTGGTATTCAACCTCTTTATAAAGAGACCAAGGCTTTACTCCTTTCTTTCAATCTCAATCGAATCCGCCTCTTGCCTCGAGTTCCAACACCCAAAGCTCTAGATTCAGGCGCTTCGGACCTTCAATGATGTCCGGCTCCGACCTTCAAGGCCGGTGGATGCCTTCCTCCGTTACGGAAGAAGATGTGCTAAAGCTAAGATATGCCAGGTATCTAAGCGGCGAAATCTCGCATAGGCTGCCTGCTCAAGGGCAGGTTATTCCCACTCCTAAGCCGGATGATAGCGTGGTGTTCGTGTCTAACTTCCTTTGGGGGCTAGGCTTCCGGATGGACCCCTTCGTGAGGGGGCTCATGTTTTATTATGGGCTGGAATTTCACGACTTGGCTCCGGAGTCCATCCTCCACATTTCATCGTTTATCGTCATGTGCGAAGACTTTCTCCGCATTACTCCTCACTTCGGATTGTGGCTTAAGACCTTTAAAGTAGAGCCAAAGATGATCGAGGGACAGCACGCGAAGTGCGGAGGCGCGGTTATAAGCACGAATGCTGACGCTCCATGGCCTGAGGGCTCTTTTCAAGAGGAGTTCAACTTATGGCAACGAGAGTGGTTTTATGTCACACCTCCCAGAGAGAGATTCACAAGTGGGTGGCGCCACCTACTTTTCGCTCGGGTCCCCCACCATAGCTAGCATCATGGTTCAATAATGGGTTGGACTGGGGGCATTCCAAGGATGTGCCCTTGTTGCAGGGCCGAATTCGAGATCTCCTAGAAAGATACATCAGTCTGGTCGTAGTGACGCAGGTCATGCTGATTCGCCGAACCTCGCCCTGCAAACGTCGCCCCCTCCGCCTGTGGGAGTTCAATCCGGAGGGACCACGAGCTCTCCAACATTTTATGGGCGCGACGCCCATGGAGATGTACAAATTGTTCTTCGGATCACAAGCAATGTGTCTGGACTCAACCGAGGACGCAGGCCTGAGCTGCAATCGCCCGGATACTCAAGTAAGTAGCCCCGTACTTGGACACGCTATCCGTATCTTTATAATAAAATTGCCCTGAAAAGAGTTGTCCCTTAAACAGGAGTGGATAGCAAAAGCAAAGCTAATCAGGTGTCCGCCCCCCCTCCCCGAGACCACGCCTAATCCTGTGTTAACCAGGATGTTGGAGGTCGTGCCTTTGGAAGAAGGCGAATGGGGGAACAAGGAAGCTACGGCCTCCCCGAAGGAGGCTGTCAGGAAAGGAGGAATCGAGAATTCCTCTACCCAGGGGAAGAAGAGGACCGCCTCTGAAGACACGGAGACCATGGTCTCAAAGCGGGGGAAGAAATCTTCGTCAGAGGGTCTTGCGCCGGGGGATGCCTCGGCTGCACTGTGCCCCCAAGGGGAAAAAATGAGAGACATCCCTGTTCTATTTCTGAGGAAAATAACTGAAATTTTACCTTGCAGTTCGGATCTCAGCCCTTCTCAGCAGAGCTCATCTTCGGGGGATCTTCTTCCGGAGATGATGGAGAGCGGCACGCCTCCCCCTACCGTACCACCTTGCGAGGCGAGTTACCCTGAGGTGTCGTCACGGAGGGTTTCCCTAAATCCGGCAGAGCCGGAAGGCAGTCGTATGGCCCCCCAAAGCCCTCCGTGTCCGGCCTTCGAAAAAGGCCATCAGACGGGTCCGGCACCGTTCGGTGCACGGTCGGAGGAGCTGAAGGATCTGTTCGGCCGAGCGTCTATCTCAGAAGAACACCGTGCATTGATGGGTACGGTGATTGAAAGGATGGTATCCGCAGATAGCGGGTTGCACGAGGCCGTCAGGAGTTTACTGACAGGTTTTGAGGTACGCAAAATGATGTACCTTTTGGTAGTTCCACATATATAAGATGCGCCTTGTGTAGATAGTAGCCCCTGAGACTCTGTGCGTTGTAAAAATAATGACGCGCAGAGGATCATAATCCCAGGTGTAATATGTCGCCTTTACTATGTAGGTGGCGAAGTGTCCGGTGGCTAGCCGGACTGATGAATTTGCCGAACTGAAGCGGCAACTTGACGTGGCAGATGCCGACATCGCGCTTGTCAACAAGCGGCTTGACGAGGCACAAGTTATGTAATTTCTCCAGAGACACCTGGTAAGAGGATCTTGAGGCCCGTATCTTACAACATGTATGCTTGATGCAGATGGTGCCGCTGGGATGGAAAAAGCGGTAGGCGTAAGCGAGGCAGTTGGCCTTCGCCTAGTGCCGAGGCGGTGCCTAAGCACCCTAGGCGCGCCCTAGGCAGTAACATAGTTTTTACTCATAGTGTATTTGTGATTATTATATGGGTGTTGATATTAATTTAGGGCATTTAAATAAGTTAATTGTCGGCTACTGCCATTGGAATATAACCCATTTGGCATATCAATGCAGTATGTGGCATGATTTCATGCTTGGGTAGACATTTCTTTGCTTGCCCTGCCTAGACCTCCATTTATGCCTTAGGCGAGGCGTTTGGCCATTGCCTAGCGCCTAGGTGTGCCTAAGCGCCTCCTAGACACTGCCTTTTCCAACAGAGCCGCTGCCATGGAGAACCTTCGGGCGGAACTTGCCCGGGCCAAGGAGCAGGCCAGGAAAAGCGATGCGGATGCCTTAAAGGCTGTTGAAGAGCTGAAAGCCGAACAGGCTGCTCACTGGCGAAGCAAGAAGGAAATGGCCGAGATGGTTGTAAAGTTGAAGAGCGCTGCCGACCGCTGCAAGCTTCTTGAAAAAGAAGATCGGGCGGAACAGACGGACCTGGAGAAGGCCACTACCGAGGCCAAGGATGCACGCTCTGCGATGAGAGCTATGAAGGAGGAGCTATGCCAGGCCGGAGATATCGCGGCTGGAAAGCCCTTTATGCTGCGGATGAAGTTCAGGGATCCTAAATATGCTCCGTTGGACTGGTTGTGGAGTACGGCGGACACGTATCTGGATTTGGCAGCGAGTGCCGCAGACGCAGCCGAACACTTCCAGATCAAGAGGATCACAAAGTGGAAAAGCTTTTTTGGTCGCAGTTCCACAATCCAGAGCGTCCACTTCCATTAACCGATCGTTTGGCCGAATGGGCGGAGCTGAATAGGTTATCCGGACTCGCCATGAAGTATGTCGTGAGTCATCTGTGGCTGGGAAGACCCGAGCCGAAGAGTTATTTTAGCTTGGTGTAGTGCCGCATATCAATGCAGTGAAGAGGTTAGCATGCATAGAGGGTGCACGGATGGCTCTTGCCCATTTCAAGACATACTAGGCGGAGATGAAGGCCACCGCTGTTGCATCCCAAGACTCAGACGGGAGTCGAGTACCTGCCGAGCACTATTTTCAGGAAGTTTTGCAGGGCGCTCGTTTAATAGAGACGCAGTGCCCGAAGGATATTATGTTCGAATAACATGTATTATTGTAAAACAGTGTTTTGATGTAATATAAAAGCTTTTTATACTTGTGCCTTCAAGAATTGTATATAACCTGAAAGATGGCAGTCTTCGGCTTCAGCCCCCGCGCATATAATGCGGGGGTGTTCGCAGAAGGCGCATTTTCACACTTGATCAAACGTCTTGGTCCTATTAAGGAGGTGATAGCGCAGTGAACTAGGCAACCGGACTATAATGCTTTATCACTTTCACTTAGCCATAGGAGTTTAACAGTGGGGCTACTACATACCCCTGGGGGCACCGCGCTCACCCGAATTCGGGGCGCATGCGTTCCTGGTTAGGAAACGGCCCTTTGTTAATACGGAGGAATCCTAAAGATTCCGGTGGGTCATCGAGTGGTTGACCAGTCTCATGCTATATCATGACAGTCAGTTTTCGGCTTTCTCTACTGAGGTGCTCGCCTGGCTGAACCGGGGCACAATCGCAGTAGTTCTCCTGGTGCTGCCTTAGCCGATAGAGCGGAACGTAAGGTAGCAAAACACAAGAGCCAGGCAAACCCAACATTTGACCAAAGACATGATTTAGAGCTGATGCATATAAGGCCAAACTCGCGACGCCGAACACTCCCTAAGGTATTCGGTCTTTTATGAAAACAGGCGGAACAACGCACTTGGTAATAAGCCCCTGATGTCCAGGTACGTGCAAAACTCTGACGTGGCCACATGCCAAGACACCAGCCTCCTCCTCAGCTATATAGAGAATCCGGGGGATGTGTATCAACAAGAGACAGTAAAAAAGGTTTACGTAGGGTCTTAATCTAAAAAGAATCCTCGAGACGGGTCCCTGCTGCACGTCTGCGCCTGTCTCTCCATTGTGCTGTGTCCTGGACGGGCGTAGCATGGTGTTCATCTGTAAAAGAGAGGAACTTAGCTGACAAGAAAAAGAATAGTAGTGCGGAATGTACGTTGTACTAGATAAACAATGTATAATTTAAGACGGGTAAAATTGAGCCTTACTGTCATGTATTTTACATAAGCGGAGCCCCTTTTATAAGGGTGTACGGCTATCAAACCTTTATCAATTATATGTTTGTTCCGGACTCGCCTAGCCGAGTCAGTGGTCTTGATGACCTGGTAGATGCTTTTGTTGGTGAAGTTGTTTTAATGTATGGCTGTCAAGGCAGCCGCATATTCTTTTGTGGACCGGGCATCTTAAGCGTAAGAGATGCATAATGCGGTAATGCGTTAAAGCAGGCGAAAGCCTCTCGTCCCAGTAGTGCTTGAGAGCTACTTGAAAACGGGGTGATGTGGAAGGTTAGCTTTTCGTGGCAGGAGTTATCGGGCGAGCCGAACATAACTTCTAGTCGGAGAGAACCCATGCAATGGGCATCCGGGCCTGGCATTACTCCTTGAAAGGAAGTGTTGCTATGGCGAATTCTTGTTGGGTCTATCCCATTTTGCGGATTGTGTCCTGATATAGCAGGTTTAAACCACTACCGCCGTCCATCAGGACATGTGTAAAGTGGAGTCCGTCGATTATTGGATCTAATATCAAGGCAGTCCCGCCTGCATTCCGGATACTTCTAGAGTAATCCTGATGGTCGAAGGTGATCGGTTTAAACAACCAGTGGCGAGACTCCTTTGGGATAGGCCATATGGCGCGTATCTCTCTATAGGCGCCACTCCTTTCATCACGTGAAGTAAGTTTACTGTTTTGACTTCTTGTGGGAAATTCTTTTGTTTCACGGTGCTTTGCTTGTGGGGTTCGTCATCGTCCTCACTTGGTGTGTCGAGCCCCTTGTGTTCGGCATTGAGTTTGCTGGATTGCTTGAAAACCCAACAATCTCTGTGGGTATGATTTGCAGGCTTGCCGGGAGTACTGTGGATTTGACATATCTTCTCCAAGATTTTGTTCAGGTTAGATAGCTCGTCCCTGTTATCCTTAAGGGGCAGCTTTTTCTGATTCTTCCGAGAGTTTTTGAATCCGGCATTGACTGCCGTGTTCTTCGGGCTGCTTCCCTTAGTCCGGCGCTGGTCCTTGTTGCGTCGCGGTTTCCCATTTCCATCCCTGACTTCGGATGTACTTGGGTCGCTGGTGCTGCATCTTGCCAACCAGCTGTCCTCTCCCGCGCAAAAGCGGGTCATGAGGCTTGTTAATGCGGCCATTGTTCTTGGCTTTTCTTGGTCGAGGTGTCTGGCGAGCCATTCGTCCCGAACGTTGTGTTTGAAGGCTGCTAAGGCTTCGGCGTCCGGACAGTCGACTATCTGATTCTTTTTAGTAAGAAATATGTTCCACAGTTTCCGGGCTGACTCTCCGGGCTGTTGAGTTATATGGCTTAAATCATCCGCATCCGGGGGTCGGACATAGCTCCCTTGAAAATTTTCCTGAAAAGCATCCTCGAGCTCCTCCCAACTTCCAATGGTGTTTTCGGGAAGGCTTTTAAGCCAATGCCGGGCTGGCCCTTTGAGCTTAAGGGGTAAGTATTTGATGGCGTGGAAGTCATCTCCCCTGGCCATGTGTATGTGGAGGATATAATCCTCAATCCAGACTCCAAGGTCTGTTGTTCCGTTGTACGCCTCTATGTTTACGGGTTTGAATCCCGCTGGAAATTCATGGTCTAGCACCTCATCGGTAAAACAGAGGGGGTGTGCGACACCCCTGTATTTGGGTGTGCCGTGTTGTTCGGATGTTTGTTGAGTTGCATTGCTTACTAGAGTTTGCTTTCTTGGCCCGTAGATAGACCTGGCTGGGCCATCCTTTTGATGTGAATCCTTGGGCGGATCGCGTACTGGCTTGGGTGCGGCGCCGCTTGCTGCTCTATGTTGGCCATGAGGTCGTCTATCCGACCGGGTGGCTTCCTTGTTTTTTGATTTAGGGCGCTCTAAGGCCTCCTCATCAAATTCAGGCAGTAGCTTTCGCTTCGGATAGCTCTTTGTTGTGGCGACTGCCGCCATATTTGTCTGCGGTGTTGAGTACTTTGCTCCATCTGATTCTGAGTGCATCTTCCGCAGTTTTGAGCTTCCGCTTCTGCTTTTTCAGGCTACGCGCAGTGGCGACGAGCCTTTTGTGGAGGTTCTTCTGCACCAGGAACTTGTCCGGCGTGAGGTCGTCCGGACTGTTATCTTCGCCGGGGACGGGTTGTTCGGTTTGTTTATCCAAGTTGCCCTGTTCGGACGGTTGCTCGATGGCATGTTCGTCGTCCGCCGATTCGCCCTGCTCTATGGCTGGGTCTGTATGGCTGCTGTCTCTGTCGAGGCGGGGTTTGGAGCGGCGCTTACGTTGCCACTTTGACTGCTTTTTGAGGGAACGATCCCTCATTGCGTCCCTTTGTTCCTCGTCGTTGCTTCCTTTAGGTGTGTCCACCATGTATACATCGTGAGATGAGGTGGTTGTCCAGTGCTCTATAGGCGTTGGCTCCTGTTCGTCTCCTACATCGTCTTCCATACCGTCGATGTCTTCGGAGTCGAAGTCGAGCATGTCGGTTAAATCATCGATAGTGGCTACGAAGTGGGTGGTGGGTGGGCATCGAATTTCTTCGTCACCGGCATCCCAACCTTGCTGACCATAGTCCGGCCAGGACTCTCCTGATAAAGAGAGAGACTGTAGTGAATTCAGAATGTCACCGAAGGGCGAGTGCTGAAAGATGTCCGTGATGGTGAACTCCATGATCGGTGCCCAATCGGATTCGATTGGCAGGGGCGCGGAGGGTTCGGAGTCCGGAGAGGAGTCCGGCACCTTGGAGCCACGGGGTTCGCAGAAAATAGGGATGATGTTCGGCTTGATCGCCGTAGAGATTGTAGCCCCCGAGGTGGTGTCCAACCACCCGTCCTCGATTGGTGCAGTCGGCTCCGAGCTAAGGGTCGAAGCGGACACGGGTGCGGCCTCCAGGGCACTGTTCGGCGGCAGAGCTAGATCATCCCCGCCGTGACAGTGCGGCGCGCCCGGTTGTGGCTCGAATCCGTCGAAGATCAAGTCCCCGCGGATATCTGCCGTGTAGTTCAAATTTCCAAATCTGACCTGATGGCCAGGGGCGTAGATTTCGATATGCTCCAGATGGCCAAGCGAATTGGCCCGTAGAGCAAAGCCGCCGAATACGAAGATCTGTCCGGGGAGAAAAGTCTCACCCTGGACCGCATCGCTGTTGATGATCGGAGGAGCCATCGGGCCTAAAGATGATGACACAGAGGAACTCTCAATGAAAGCACCAATGTCGGTGTCAAAACCGGCGGATCTCGGGTAGGGGGTCCCGAACTGTGTGTCTAGGCGGATGGTAACAGGAGACAAGGGACACGATGTTTTTACCCAGGTTCGGGCCCTATCGATGGAGGTAAAACCCTACTCCTGCTTGATTAATATTGATGATATGGGTAGTACAAGAGTAGATCTACCACGAGATCAGAGAGGCTAAACCCTAGAAGCTAGCCTATGGTATGATTGTTGTTTGTCCTACGGACTAAAACCCTCTGGTTTATATAGACACCGGAGAGGGTTAGGGTTACACAGAGTCGGTTACAATAGGAGGATATCTACATGTTCATATCGCCGAGCTTGCCTTCCACGCCAAGGAAAGTCCTATCCGGACACGGGACCAAGTCTTCAATCTTGTATCTTCATAGTCCAGCAGTCCGGCCAAAGGTTGTAGTCCGGCTATCCAGACACCCCCTAATCCAGGACTCCCTCAATCTCCATTGGCTCTTCCCTCTTCAGCTCTATCTTCATTAGCCAAGCATCGTTGTCACCATTGTTGGACGAGGGGGACGACATGATGCCTGGCCTTGACAACCCTGACAGAGAATAGCTCGAAACAAGAACAGAGGACAATTGCGTGATACAGGAGTCAAAACCTTTGGGAGATTATATAATGAATTTTTACCGACCAAAATACGTATCGTGTAAGAAAACAGAGTCCGGAGAGCACACGAGGTGCCCACGAGGTAGGGGGGCGTGCCCAGTAGGGTAGGGCACGCCCTCCACACTCGTGGAGGCCTCGTGTCCATCCCAGACCGCTTCTTATTTTCTATTTTTCTAAATATTCCAAAACGGAGAAATATTGCCATAAAAATTGTTTCGGGGTTACGGTTTCGATAACATTGGTGTTTGGAGTCTGAAACGTTACGTATAGTGTCCCTTATGTATTCCTCCGGCGTTACGGTTTCGATAACATTGGTTTCAACATTTTTGGGATTACCTGAGATATAATGTTTGATTCTTTGACCGTTCACCACCTTCGGATTTGTGCCTTCGAAGTTGTTGATTTTTATGGCACCAGAACGATAGACCTCCTCGATAACGTAGGGGCCTTCCCATTTAGAGAGAAGTTTTCTAGCAAAAAATCTTAAACGAGAGTTGTATAGAAATACATAATCACCTACATTAAACTCACGCTTTTGTATCCTTTTGTCATGCCATCTTTTAACTTTTTCTTTAAACAACTTGGCATTTTCATAAGCTTGGGTTCTCCATTCATCAAGTGAGCTAATATCAAATAACCTCTTCTCACCGGCAAGTTTGAAATCATAATTGAGCTCTTTAATAGCCCAATATGCCTTATGTTCTAGTTCGAGAGGTAAATGACATGCTTTTCCATAAACCATTTTATACGGAGACATACCCATAGGATTTTTATATGCAGTTCTATAGGCCCATAATGCATCATCAAGTTTCTTGGACCAATTCTTTCTAGACCTATTAACAATCTTTCACAAAATTAATTTGAGCTCTCTATTGCTCATCTCTACTTGATCACTAGACTGTGGGTGATAAGGAGATGCAATTCTATGATTAACAACATATTTAGCAAGCATTTTAGAAAGCACCATGAATAAAATGTGAACCACCATCAGTCATTAAATATCTAGGGACTCCAAACCTCGGAAAAATAACTTCTTAAGCATCTTAATAGAAGTGTTATGATCAGCACTACTAGTTGGAATAGCTTCTACCCACTTAGTAACATAATCAACAGCAACTAAAATATGTGTATATCCATTAGAGGCAGGAAAAGGTCCCATATAATCAAAGCCCCAAACATCAAATGGTTCAATAACAAGTGAATAATTCATAGGCATTTCTTGACGTCTACTAATATTACCAATTCTTTGACATTCATCACAAGATACAACAAACTTACGGGCATCCTTGAAGAGAGTAGGCCAATAAAAACCGGATTGCAATACCTTATGTGCAGTTCTATCTCCAGCGTGGTGTCCCCCATAAGCTTCGGAGTGACACTTGCGTAGGATTTGTTCCTGTTCATGCTCAGGTACACAACGTCTAATAACACCATCTACTCCTTTATAAAGATGTGGGTCATCCCAAAAGTAATGTCTAAAATCATAGAAAAACTATTTTCTTTTTCTAGTATGTGAAACTAGGTGGTATAAATTTAGCAACAATATAATTAGCATAATCAGCATACCATGGAGCAGTACGAGAAGCATTTATGACATTTAATTGTTCATCGGGAAAGCTATCATCAATAGGTAGTGGGTCATCAAGAACATTCTCTAGCCTAGACAAGTTGTCTGCAACGGGGTTCTCAGCTCCCTTTCTATCAATAATATGCAAATCAAATTCTTGTAGCAAGAGAACCCATCTAATAAGTCTAGGTTTAGCATCTTTCTTTTCCATAAGATATTTAATAGCAGCATGATCTGTGTGAATAGTTACTTTAGAATCAACAATATAAGGTCTGAACTTATCACAAGAAAATCCAACTGCCAAAAATTCTTTTTTAGTAGTAGCATAATTTCTCTGAGCATTGTCTAGAGTTTTACTAGCATATTGAATAACATTTAATTTCTTATCAACTCTTTGCCCTAGAATAGCACCTACAGCATAATCACTAGCATCACACATAATTTCAAAGGGTAAATTCCAATCAGGTGGCTGAACAATAGGTGCAGAGATCGATGCTTTCTTAAGTATTCCAAATGCTTCTACGCGATCATCATCAAAAACAAATGGTATATCTTTTTGTAATAAATTAGTCAGAGGCCGAGAAATTTTTGAGAAGTCTTAATGAACCTCCTATAAAAACGCGTGACCAAGGAAACTTCTTATACCTTTGATGTCCTTGGGACATGGCATCTTTTCAATAGCATCAACCTTGGCTTTATCAACTTCAATACCTCTTTCAGAAACTTTATGCCCCAAGACAATACCTTCATTAACCATAAAGTGGCACTTTTCCCAATTCAAGACAAGATTAGTTTCTTCACATCTCTGCAAAACTCGATCAAGGTTGCTCAAGCAATCATACAAAGAGAAGATCCATAGACGGAAAGTCGTCCATGAAAACCTCACAAATCTTTTCACAAAAGTCAGAGAATATAGCCATCATGCATCTTTGAAAGGTAGCAGGTGCATTACATAAACCAAAAGGCATACGTCTATAAGCAAAAGTACCAAAAGGGCATGTAAAGTAGTCTTTGATTGATCTTTGCTGACACAGGTATTTGAGAGAAACCAGAATAACCATCTAGAAAGCAAAAATGTGTATGTTTGGTAATCTTTCTAGCATTTGATCGATAAAAGGTAAGGGGTAATGATCTTTTTAGTAGCCTTATTTAATTTGCGGAAATCAATTACCATCCTATAACCTGTAATAATTCTTTGCGGAATCAATTCATCTTTATCATTAGGAACGACAGTAATACCTCCCTTCTTAGGAACACAATGGACAGGACTTACCCACTGACTATCAGCAACGGGATAAATTATACCTGCCTCAAGGAGCTTTAGTATTTCTTTTCTTACCACTTCTTTCATTTAGGATTCAGTCGTCGTTGAGGATCACAGAACTGGTTTGGCATCTTCCAAATTTATTTTATGTTGACATAGAGTGGGACTAATGCCCTTAAGATCATCAAGAGTATATCCAATAGCAGCACAATGCTTCTTCAGAGTTTTCAATAATCTGTCTTCTTCATGCTCTGAAAGGTTAGAACTAATAATAACAGGATATATCTTTTTCTCATCAAGATAAGCATATTTAAGAGTATCAGGTAACGGTTTAAGCTCAAACACGGGATCACCCTTGGGTGGAGGAGGATCCCCTAGGATTTCAACAGGCAAATTGTGTTTCAGAATAGGTTCCTGTTTAAAGAATACTTCATCTATTTCCCTTCTTTCATTCATAAACATATCATTTTCATGGTCTAGCAAATATTGTTCTAAAGGATCACTAGGAGGTACGGCAATAGAAGCAAGACCAATAATTTCATCCTTACTAGGTAATTCCTCTTCACAGTGTTGTCTACTAAATTTAGAGAAATTAAACTCATGAGACATATCACCCAAGCCAATAGTAACAACACTCTTTTCGCAGTCTATCCTAGTTAACTGTGTTCAAGAAGGGTCTACCAAATATAATGGGACAAAAGCTATCTTGTGGGGAACCAAGAACAAGAAAATCAGCAGGATATTTAGTTTTCCCACACAAGACTTCAACATCTCTAACAATTCCCATTGGTGAAATAGTATCTCTATTGGCAAGTTTAATTGTGACATCAATACTTCTATCTCAGCAGGTGCAATATCATGCATAATTTCTTTGTATAAGTCAATAGGTATTGCACTAGCACTAGCACCCATATCACATAAGCCATGATAACAATGATCTCCTATTTTAACAGAAATAACAGGCATGCCTACCACAGGTCTATGTTTATCTTTAGCACAAGGTTGCAATTCTAGCAGTTTCACGGAAATAAATAACATGCCCATCAATATTATCAGCCAAGAGATCTTTAACAATAGCAATATTAGGTTCAACTTTAATTTTCTCAGAGGTGTATAAGTTCTAATATTGCTTTTACGAACCACAGTTGAAGCTTTAGCATGATCCTTTATCCTAACAGGGAAAGGTGGTTTCTCAACATAAGAAGTAGGAACAATAGGATCATTATAAGTGACAGTCTTTTCTTCAACTTTAATAGGTGCAGCTACTTTTACTTCTATGGGAGGATGATATTTAAACCACTTCTCCTTGGGGAGATCAACATAAGTAGCAAAAGATTCACAGAAAGAAGCTACTATCTCAGAGTCAAGTCCATATTTAGTGCTAAACTTACGGAAAACATCGGTATCCATAAAAGATTTAACACAATCAAACTTAGGTGTCACCTGACTCCTTAACTTCGTCGAGATCCTAATCTTCAGAGTTGCATTTAATTCTATCCAATAAATTCCATTTGAATTCAATAGTCTTCATCATAAAAGAGCCAGCACAAGAAGTATTGAGCATGGTGCGATTGTTATCAGAAAGCCGAGCATAAAAACTTTGAATAATTATTTCTCTTGGGAGCTCATGATTGGGGCATGAATATAACATTGATTTAAGCCTCCCCCAAGCTTGAGCGATGCTTTCTCCTTCGCGAGGCCAAAAATTATATATATAATTGCGATCATGATGAACAAGATGCATAGGATAAAACTTCTGATGAAATTCCAATTTCAATCGTTTGTAGTTCCATGACCCCGTATCATCACATAGCCTGTACCATGTCGATGCATCTCCCTTCAAAGTTAAAGGGAAGACCTTCTTCTTAAAAACATCACCGGGTATACCTGCAAGCTTAAATAATCCACAAACTTCTCCACATATATTAGGTGCTCATCAGGATGCTTTGTTCCATCTCCTACAAAAGGATTAGCTAGCAGTTTTTCTACATACCCGAAGGAACTTCAAAGGGAACATTTTCATTTTCAGTAGGTTCAGTAGGTTGAGGAGCAACTCTTTGCTCTACTGGTCGGGGTGAAGATACCCCGAACAAGCCCCTCAGAGGATTACTTTCCATAGTAACAAGTGACAGTAAATTTCAGCACACTATATAAATTTTTCCTTACCAAATTCCACCTACCAAAGGCGCTTCACTCCCCGGCAACGGCGCCAGAAAAGAGTCTTGATGACCCACAAGTATAGGGGATCTATCGTAGTCCTTTCGATAAGTAAGAGTGTCGAACCCAACGAGGAGCAGAAGGAAATGATAAGCGGTTTTACCCACTGACTATCAGCAACGGGATAAATTATACCTGCCTCAAGGAGCTTTAGTATTTCTTTTCTTACCACTTCCTTCATCTTAGGATTCAGTCGTCGTTGATGATCACGAACTAGTTTGGCATCTTCCTCCAAATTTATTTTATGTTGACATAGAGTCGGACTAATGCCCTTAAGATCATCAAGAGTATATCCAATAGCAGCACAATGCTTCTTCAGAGTTTTCAATAATCTCTCTTCTTCATGCTCTGAAAGGTTAGAACTAATAATAAAAGGATATATCTTTTTCTCATCAAGATAAGCATATTTAAGAGTATGAGGTAACGGTTTAAGCTCAAACACGGGATCACCCTTGGGTGGAGGAGGATCCCCAAGGATTTCAACATGCAAATTGTGTTTTAGAATGCGTTCCTGTTTAAAGAATACTTCATCTATTTCCCTTCTTTCATTCATAAACATATCATTTTCATGGTCTAGCAAATATTGTTCTCAAGGATCACTAGGAGGTACGGCAATAGAAGCAAGACAAATAATTTCATCCTTACTAGGTAATTCCTCTTCACGGTGTTGTCTACTAAATTTAGAGAAATTAAACTCATGAGACATATCACCCAAGCCAATAGTAACAACACTCTTTTCACAGTCTATCCTAGCACTAACTGTGTTCAAGAAGGGTCTACCAAATATAATGGGACAAAAGCTATCTTGTGGGGAACCAAGAACAAGAAAATCAGCAAGATATTTAGTTTTTCCACACAAGACTTCAACATCTCTAACAATTCCCATTGGTAAAATAGTATCTCTATTGGCAAGTTTGATGGTGACATCAATACCTTCTATCTCAGCAGGTGCAATTTCAGGCATAATTTCTTTGTATAAGTCAATAGGTATTGCACTAGCACTAGGACCCATATCACATAAGCCATGATAACAATGATCTCCTATTTTAACAGAAATAACAGGCATGCCTACAACAGGTCTATGTTTATCTTTAGCACAAGGTTTGGCAATTCTAGCAGTTTCACCGCAGAAATAAATAACATGCCCATCAATATTATCAGCCAAGAGATCTTTAACAATGGCAATATTAGGTTCAACTTTAATTTGCTCATGAGGTGTATAAGTTCTAATATTGCTTTTACGAACCACAGTTGAAGCTTTAGCATGATCCTTTATCCTAACAGGGAAAGGTGGTTTCTCAACATAAGAAAAAGGAACAAGAGGATCATTATAAGTGATAGTCTTTTCTTCAACTTTAGTAAGTGCGGCTACTTTTACTTCTATGGGAGGATGAAATTTAAACCACTTCTCCTTGGGGAGATCAACATAGTAGCAAAATATTCACAGAATGAAACTACTATCTCAGAGTCAAGTCCATATTTAGTGCTAAACTTACGGAAAACATCGGTATCCATAAAAGATTTAACACAATCAAACTTAGGTGTCATACCTGACTCCTTACCTTCGTCGAGATCCCAATCTTCAGAGTTGCGTTTAATTCTATCCAATAAACTCCATTTGAATTCAATAGTCTTCATCATAAAAGAGCCAGCACAAGAAGTATCAAGCATGGTGCGATTGTTATCAGAAAGCCGAGCATAAAAACTTTGAATAATTATTTCTCTTGGGAGCTCATGATTGGGGCATGAATATAACATTGATTTAAGCCTCCCCCAAGCTTGAGCGATGCTTTCTCCTTCGCGAGGCCAAAAATTATATATATAATTGCGATCACGATGAACAAGATGCATAGGATAAAACTTCTGATGAAATTCCAATTTCAATCGTTTGTAGTTCCATGATCCCATATCATCACATAGCCTATACCATGTCAATGCATCTCCCTTCAAAGATAAAGGGAAGACCTTCTTCTTAGCAACATCATCGGGTATACCTGCAAGCTTAAATAATCCACAAACTTCATCACATATATTAGGTGCTTCATCAGGATGCTTTGTTCCATCTCCTGTAAAAGGATTAGCTAGCAGTTTTTCTATCATACCCGAAGGAACTTTAAGGAATTTCATTTTCAATAGGTTCAGTAGGTTGAGGAGCAACTCTTTTCTCTATTGGTCGGGGTGAAGATACCCCGAACAAGCCCCTCAGAGGATTACTTTCCATAGTAACAAGTGACAGTAAATTTCAGCACACTATATAAATTTTTCCTTACCAAATTCCACCTACCAAAGGCACTTCACTCCCCGGCAACGGCGCCAGAAAAGAGTCTTGATGACCCACAAGTATAGGGGATATATCATAGTCCTTTCGATAAGTAAGAGTGTCGAACCCAACGAGGACCAGAAGGAAATGATAAGCGGTTTTCAGCAAGGTATTCTCTGCAAGCACTGAAACTATAGGTAACAGATAGTTTTGTGATAAGATAATTTGTAACGAGCAACAAGTAACAAAAGTAAATAAAGTGCAGCAAGGTGGCCCAATCCTTTTTGTAGCAAAGGACAAGCCTGGACAAATTCTTATATAGAGAAAAGCGCTCCCGAGGACACATGGGAATATTGTCAAGCTAGTTTTCATCACGTTCATATGATTCGCGTTTGATACTTTGATAATTTGATATGTGGGTGGACCGGTGCTTGGTGCTGTTCTTACTTGAACAAGCATCCCACTTATGATTAACCTCTATTGCAAGCATCCGCAACTACAATAAAAGTATTAAGGTAAACCTAACCATAGCATGAAACATATGGATCCAAATCAGCCCCTTACGAAGCAACGCATAAACTAGGGTTTAAGCTTCTGTCACTCTAGCAACCCATCATCTACTTATTACTTCCCAATGCCTTCCTCTAGGCCCAAATAATGGTGAAGTGTTATGTAGTCGACGTTCACATAACACCACTAGAGGCTAGACAACATACATCTCATCAAAATATCGAACGAATACCAAATTCACATGACTACTAATAGCAAGACTTCTCCCATGTCCTCAGGAACAAACGTAACTACTCACAAAGCATATTCATGTTCATAATCAGAGGGGTATTAATATGCATATAGGATCTGAACATATGATCTTCCACCAAATAAACCAACTAGCATCAACTACAAGGAGTAATTAACACTACTAGCAACCTACTAGTACCAATCCCAGACTTGGAGACAAGAATTGGATACAAGAGATGAACTAGGGTTTTGAGAGGAGATGGTGCTGGTGAAGATGTTGATGGAGATTTCCCTCTCCCGTGAGAGGAGCGTTGGTGATGACGATGGCGATGATTTCCCCCTCCCGGAGGGAAGTGTCCCCGGCAGAACAGCTCTGCCGGAGCCCTAGATTGGTTCCGCCAAGGTTCCGCCTCGTGGCGGCGGAGTCTCTTCCGAAAGCTTGCTTATGATTTTTTTTCTCGACGAAAGACTTCATATATAGAAGATGGCCACCGGAGAGCCAACAGGGGGCCCACGAGGCAGGGGGCGCGCCCTGGGGGGGTAGGGCGCGCCCCACCCTCGTGGAGGGTGGCCCCCTGATGTATTTCTTCGCTCAGTATTTTTTATTATTTCCAAAAATAACTTTCGTGGAGTTTCAGGACTTTTGGAGTTGTGCAGAATAGGTCTCTAATATTTGCTCCTTTTCCAGCCCAGAATTCCAGCTGTCGGCATTCTCCCTCCTTATGTAAACCTTGTAAAATAAGAGAGAATAGGCATAAGTATTGTGACATAATGTGTAATACAGCCCATAATGCAATAAATATCGATATAAAAGCATGAAGCAAAATGGACGTATCACTCGTCGTCCTTGCGGATAGGGATGGAGCGCATGTTGTACTTGTGGCGCAGCTCCGAAGGAGGAGGTTGCAGTCGACCTGCACCTTGTCGTCCTTGCGGATAGGGATGGAGCGCACGTTGTACTAGTGGCACAGCTCCGAAGGAGAAGGTTGCAGTCGACCTGCACGTCATCATCCTTGCGGATAGGGATGGGTTTCAAACTTAGGCGAGTACTGGACTGCAGCTAAGCCCCCGAGTGGGAGGGGCGTGGGAGGGTTGCTCACCACTCGGTAGGATTTTTCAACCTTAGGCGAGTACTGGACTGCAGCTAAGCCCCCGAGTGGGAGGGTTGCTCACCACTCGGTAGGATTTTTCAACCTTAGGCGAGTACTCGACTGTAGCTAAGCCCCCGAGTGGGAGGGTTGCTCACCCCTCGGTAGGATTTTTCAAACTTAGGCAAAATGGATTCGCGACTAAGCCCCCGAGTGAGAGGCTTGCTCATCACTCGATAGGATTTTTCAAACTTAGCCGAGTACTGGACTGCAGCTAAGCCCCCGAGTGAGAGGCATGCTCATCACTCGGTAGGATTTTTCAAACTTAGATGACGCATTCACGGCTAAGTAACCCACTGGGGTATTTGAGACGCAAACATAAGCAACAACAATCGTTTAAGAAAACTGTAAAGCTCTTGTCTTTGATAAACAAACTACAAATCTTATTACATCTCATCAGAATGAGTACTTAAGTATAAAAGGGGCGGAGCAGCTGCGCATTCCAAGCTCGTGGCTCGTCTTTCTGATGCTTGACATTGTAAAGATGGTATGCCCCATTGTGGAGAACTCTGGTGACAATGAAGGGACCTTCCCAAGAAGGGGCGAGCTTGTGTGGTTTCTGCTGATCCACTCGAAGAACCAAGTATCCCTCTTGAAAGGCTCGACCACTCACGTTTCTGGCGTGGAATCGACGCAAGTCTTGCTGATAAATGGTCGACCGGATTAATGCCATCTCTCTTTCCTCTTCTAGGAGATCGACTGCATCCTGTCGGGCCCGTTCTGCTTCATCTTCAGAGAAAAACTCGACTCGGGGTGCATTGTGAAGCAAGTCACTAGGTAGAACAGCTTCAGCTCCATAGACCAAGAAGACTGGAGTTCGGCTAGTCGACTGATTGGGAGTTGTCCTCAATCCCCAAAGAACTGATGGAAGTTCATCGACCCAGGCGCCAGCTGCGTGCTTGAGATCACGCATCAGTCGGCGATTTAGTCCTTTGAGAATTAAGCCATTTGCTCTTTCTGCTTGTCCATTCGATTGGGGGTGGGCGACTGAAGCATAGCCGACTCGTGTGCCTTGGGAAGCGCAGAAGGTTCTGAACTCATCAGAATCGTAGTTCGACCCGTTGTCAGTTTTGATGCTGTGCGGAACCCCATATCCAAATGTGAACTCTCTGATGAAGCTGACAACAGTACTAGCTTCAAGATTCTTGATAGGCTTGGCTTCAATCCATTTGGTAAACTTGTCGACTGCTACAAGCACATGAGTGAAGCCGCTCCTACCAGTCCTCAGGGGTCCAACCATATCCAATCCCCAAACAGCAAAGGGCCAGGCGAGTGGAATGGTCTTCAGGGCTGACGCAGGCTTGTGGGACATATTGGAGTAAAACTGGCAGCCATCACATTTGTCGACTATATCTTTCGCCATTTCAATTGCTCGTGGCCAATAAAATCCAGCTCGGTATGCTTTGGCCACAATGGTCCGAGAGGACGCATGGTGACCACAGGTCCCCGAGTGGATGTCGTTGAGGATCACTCGACCTTCTTCTTGTGTTATGCATTTCTGGCTAACTCTAGTTCCACTTTCTCTGAACAGTTGTCCTCTTATCACAGTAAAGGCTTTGGATCGACGGACGATCTGTCGAGCCTCCTCTTCATCCTCTGGGAGTTCCTTCCTAAGGATATACGCAATGTATGACACTGTCCAGTTGGGAGTGATGACCAAAACCTCCATGATCAGATCAACCACGGCTGGGACTTCGACTTCAGTCGGATCTGTGGCACTCTTAGGCTGTGGGGGCTCTTCTGTGAAAGGATCTTCTTGAACTGAAGGTGTATGAATGTGTTCCAAAAACACATTGCTGGGAATGGCTTCCCTCTTGGAACCTATCTTCGCCAAATCATTTTTTTGACTATACACAATAGGGCAAAACCCCACTGCAATTTTTATATTATAACAAAAAAGAGATCCAACAGTACAGAAGGCTTGAGATAAGCCAAAAACAAAAAATAATCTTCGCCAAATCATCGGCTGCTTGATTTCTCAGTCGGGGTATATGATGGAGCTCTAACCCCTCAAACTTCTTTTCCAACTTCCTCACTGCATTGCAGTAACCAGTCAGAGCTGGGCTTCTGACGTCCCACTCCTTTATCACTTGATTGACTACTAAATCTAAGTCGCCATAGACCATCACTACAAAAAAAGACACATCCATGACATTTTGGGCAGAACGAAAAAAATTTCTGTCATACATATGAAACTTCTATGACAATAATTGTGACAAAACCCGGTATCATCATAGATGTGGTGGGATCCTACTTCTATGACAAAAAATCATGACAGAAAATGGGCTTTTCATCCTGGGCGGGCCGGAGACGCAGCTGCATGACATTCTTTGGGCCGTCCATGACGGAAAAACCCGTGGAAGAAGCGAGGGGGAGGAAAATTTCCGGGAGTTCCCGGTTACGGTGGGAGGTCGGGGGTCGAGCGATGCGCGTTTCTCTCGTACAGGCACGCGCGTGTGTGCGAGGCGTTGGCTCTAACTGAACCCGAGTGAGGCGTTGGGCTCTAACTGAACCCGAGCGATTGCACTGCAGGCTACGCGTTACTGAACCCGAGCGATCGATCGATGGCTGTTAACTGAACCCGATCGAGCGATTCCTTCACTACTGCTACTAACTGAAGCCGATCGATGCTGCCTCTGGGATGAACAGTGAGCGTTTCGGGGGCTGCGACTACCTGAAGCCGATCTATGCTGCCTCTGGGATGAACAGTGAGCGTTGCGGGGGGGTTGTATGAACAGTGAGCGGTGGCGTTGCCTCTGGATGAACAGGACCCCGTGGTGTGGTGGAGGGCTGGATGAACAGTAGACGGTGGAGGGGTGCCCGTGGAGGGGTGGATGAACAGGACCCCGTGGTGTGGAGGGCTGGATGAACAGTAGACGGTGGAGGGGTGGTTGAACAGGACCCCGTGGTGTGGAGGGCTGGATGAACAGTAGACGGTGGAGGGGTGGTTGAACAGGACCCCGTGGTGTGGAGGGCTGGATAAATAGTAGACGGTGGAGGGGTGGTTGAACAGGACCCCGTGGTGTGGAGGGCTGGATGAATAATAGATGGTGGAGGGGTGGTTGAACAGGACCCCGTGGTGTGGAGGGCTGGATGAACAGTAGACGGTGGAGGGGTAGTTGAACAGTAGCCGGTGGAGTAGCGCGCGGTGGAGACTGGATGAACAGGAGCCCGTGGAGGCTGGATGAACAGGAGCCCGTGGAGGCTGGATGAACAGGTGCCCGTGGAGGCTGGAGGAGGTCGACGGTGGAGATGAACAGTATCCCGTGGAGTCCCGTTTTGCGGTACGCCACACCCCTCCCGATGAACAGGACCCCCGTTTCGACCGTAGCGCTCCAACACAAGTCCGTTTCCTCCGTTTTGTGGTACACCACACCCCTCCTGATCAACAGGACCCCCATTTCAACTGTAGGAGGTCCGTTTCCTCCGTTTTGCGGTATGCCAGACCCCTCCCGATGAACAAGATCCTGTTTCGAACGTGGCCGGTCGAACACAAGGCCGTTTCCTCCGTTCTGCGGTACGCCAGGCCTCGTTTCCATCGCCTGTTCCGTCCAAGCCCTCCTGATGAACACGACCATGCATTACGTTGCCTCCCCATGAACACGACGACGACGCTGTTTCTCCGTTCCGACCCAGCCATGTACACGAGCCCTCGCCGTACGTATGCGCGAGTAGGCGTTCGAGACCCCGCCCGTATATACACATACGTGGCCGTATTTTCTTTCTTGCACCATGGCCGCTGTATGTACGTGTACATGCTACGTGCGCACCACTACTACGACACGTGCGCGCCTCTACTACGACACGTGCGCGCCTCTACATCGACCAGTATGTACGTACACGTTCGCGACCAGAATGACAACGCTACGTATGCTTCGACCAGGTGGGTCCCGACTGTCAGGCACTTCCTTGCCTGCGAAGATGTAGCTGGTGGGTCCCAGTAGTCAGGGGGCGAATCATTTTGTTTTTTTTGCCCGGACGCACTTCCTTACGTGCGAAGGTGTAGCTGGTGGGTCCCAGCAGTCACGGGGAAACGTTTTTTCGTGAAATACGGTGGCCCGTCCGGTGGGTCCCCGCTGTCAGGTGGAGGAATAATTATTTTGCACGTAATAAGGAGGCACTTCCTTGCTGCGGCCGTGGACCCAGCTGTCAGCCTCTCCACGTACAGTCCATGTCCGATGGAAGTCGTTCCTTGACCACGTTGACCACGCCGCGCCGAGAGCACCAGGGCGGTGGACGACGGCGAGGCCTAGGAAGGGGACGACGCGGAGCCAGGGAAGACGCGGTAGTGGAAGCCCGCGCGGAGAGGAGTACGAGGGTTCACTGGTTCGACTGTGGTGTGAGGCTGCCGTCACCGCAGGGCTTGGCCAGCAGTGGGAATAGTAGGGGCGGTGAGGCCTCTGCGGCAGCACAGCCGGCCACGAGAGGCAGGAGCATGCGGCACGACCGGCGCTGCTTTGGGCGGCTCGAGCAAGAAGACCAGAGGTTGAAGAAGTACTACGGTCGTTGGATGGACATCGTACGGTCACTGGAGCTAGAATCGTTCATATTGACTAAGTTGACAAACCCTTCGTCCCCGTCAACTTAGTAGGCCCACAAGTCAGCCTCCCACCAAGGTGGGTCCCAGCTAGCCGGGGGAGTATTCATTTTTTTGTGCGTAATAAGGAGGCACTTCCGGTGGGTCTGAGCTGACAGCGGGGGGAACGTTTTTTTCATGAAATACGGTGGCCCGTCCGGTGGGTCCCAGCAGTCAGGGGGAAATGATTTTTTTCACAAAATACTGGTGGCCCATCCGGTGGGTCCCCGCTGTTAGGTGGAGGAATAATTATTTTCCGCGTAATAAGGAGGCACTTCCTTGCGGCTGCCATGGACCCAGCTGTCAGCCTCTCCACGTACAGTACTCTTCCGATGGAAGTCGGTCGTTGACCACATTGACCACGCCGCGCCGAGAGCACCACGGCGGTGGACGACGGCGAGGCATAGGAAGGGGACGACGCGAGACGGGGAAGACGCGGCAGTGGATGCCCACGCGGAGAGGAGTACGAGCGTTCACCGGTTCGGCTGCGGTGTGAGGCTGCCGTCGCCGCAGAATAACAGGGGGTGTGGGTGAGTAGAGGGATGCCCTGGCCAGCGGTGGGAGTAGTAGGGGGCGCCTGAGGCCTGCGCGCAGCACATCCGGCCACGGGAGGCGGGAGTAGGCGGTCCCGCCGGCGCTGCTTTGGCGGCTGGAGCAAGAAGATCAGAGATTGAAGAAACACGACGGCCGTTGGATTGACATCCAACGGTTACGTCTGCTAGAATCGTTTGTTGACGTATATAATAACTAAAAAAATCTTGCATACGCGTCAACTAAACAGGCCCACAAGTCAGACCACTCCCTCTTTTTTTTAATAATTTATATATAGCTCATGGCAACTTCTTATGCAATTTATTGCAGTCGTTTTTTTGGTTGGCCAGGGCCAATTTCGCATATTTCTGTGGGTTCCAAACTATTTTAATACCGAAATGTCCAGCCAGATTTAAAGTACTTTGAAGATATATTTAAATTAGGTTAATGCCCAGTGAAATAGGAATCAGAAAATGTGATAAAATTCAGAAATTATAAAGTAATTGCCAATTTGTCATTCTGTTTTTATATTTACAACCCATTTCATATTACTTTCAAGATTTGCAGGCGTCTTGAAAGAGTTGCAGCCCATCAGGGCGTAGAAAAATAAGTAGGCCTAGATTGGTATTCTTTAGAAAAAATAAACTGGGCTCATTTTCACAAAGAAAAAATAGCTGGGCTGGTCACATGGTGAACATAAAATATAAGCCTGGGCTAGACGGGCCACAGCCCAGTTCAAACCCTGCTCCGTCTCAACAATACCAAACAAAAAAAATACTGCTCGAGTAGCTACGTCCCAGGTGTCAGCCGATCTTGTGCTGTTCTCTTGTCTATTGACTATATACGCTCACAATGTCGTGGGTCCCAGATGTCAGGAAAACACTAGGAGGAAGCATTTTATTTTTCCATACGCTGACGTGGTGGGCCCCTACTGTCATCCTCTCCACGTACTTCTGCCGATTCCTGTTGTTTGTTGACCATGTTGACAACGCGAGAGGGCGGCGCGCGGCGAGCGCACCAGCGCGGAGGACGTCGGCGTTAACGATTTAGGAGACGGTGGGGCGGCGATGCGTGCGCTGAGGCGCAGCCAGCCAGTGGGAGGCGGAAGCAGGCGGCCCCGCCGGCGCTGGTTTGGTTTTGGCGGCTGGAGAAGACAGGACTGAAGAAACACGACAGACTGTAAAAGCAGCAGGAGTACTTAACAACCTTAACTGAAACCAGCAGGGGCACTTAACAACCAAAGCTGAAAGCAGTATGAGTACTTATACAGGTTCAACCGTACAAAGCATGCCTCGAACAGTGCTACTTTGCCTACAGTTAACCAAGGGTGAGGCCGCCAAGCCCCAGGACAAGGCCCAGGCGCCACCCCCGCGCATCCACAACCTTCTGAAAGCGGCTTCATCTCGCAACGTGGTCAATAAACAGGATATTCGCTTTAGAGCCATGGAAAAGCATGAACATAATCTTCTGTCCTATTCTCCAAGATGGACGGGCCTTCATTATTTGAGACCACCCATGAATAAGTATCTTTTCACCTCCAAGGGGAATTGAGTAGGTCGACATAAACATCATGTTGTGACCAAGCGCAAGTCTGACCCGACCATGGTCAGGCATCTGTATAGGAACAATAGAACTCGGCAGTTCCTGTTTCAAGAAGATCACAGCTGTAAAACTGTGTATAAGCAATAGTTTATGAACAACATATATAACAGAAAGCTCGTACCATAAGTTTCTCGACACAGTTGGACCTGTTCAACGAGTGCAGCAGTGGCACACATATCCCACGTGGCCTTCCACCATTGAAACGCCCCACAAGGACCTCAAGACGATCAATAAAGTGTAGGAACTTGTGGATGTCGATCCAGTCAACTTCAGTGCCATTAGGTAACAGCCAGTTATTACAGAGTAACAAACGAGCAGACTGCTTAACTCTGAAAAAACCTACACGTGCCACCAATTATAAGAAAATATTAGTTAGAAGTTAGCATCTTCGTGAGAGATTCATTGCTACTTCTAAAGTTAAATTGTGATTAGTTAGATAGAATAGGTGGATTAAGAAGTAATCTAGGCAACAAGCAAGACCCAGATACAAAACTAACATGGATGAACAATTGGAACGACGTCGGGGTGGAAGATCGCAGTGAAGATGAGACCAGGTTCTGCTATTTCCATCAACATTCGTGCGCCAACTTTCAGTCCGTAACACTTGAGAAAGTTTATCCAAGTTCGGCCATAAAAAAGCAGCGATCTTCTTGGTTCATGAACCCAACTCGGAACTTATATCCATGGCTTGTCTTCACTGTGACCATTAAACTAGTGTATTCAGTTATGGCAAGGCCGAGCATCTTGAGTACATGTGTTCTGGCAGAGCAAATAATAAACAGCAGGAAAAATAATATGAGAACACAGCATGTTCAAAAAAACCCCACCCTCCCGGATAGAAAAGAGGATTCTAGGAACATACTGTGCGCGTTTCAAAATGCTGTGTTAGGATGAGAAGGAACAAGTGTGGCGTCTCGCTGAGGGCGCAGAAACCTATAGGGTACTCGCACTTTGGGCACTGCAAATTAAACACACTAGATTCAGTAGGAAGAAAAATGCATCAACGGCGGCGGCTGCCATCCTAGGATTACCTGCGACCAAGGGACTTGGGTTTATCGGGGATGGATGAAGAATTCGTACCTGGTTCTCCATGAGAAAACCCTATGCAATCGCCAAGAGGGGGTTTTCTCTGAACAAGCAGACGAGGGAGAAAGGGATTCAGGCCCAGTGAAATATTGCCGCTTCGTCCGTCCAGCATACTGCTAAAGCTGGAAAGGGGGGGTTGTGATTTGACAGCTCATTGGGCATTACTGCGGCGCTACGACCGGGGTCTGTCTACCGTGAAGTTGTGCACTCTAATTTGTGCATATGGCATGTGGACCCCATTGCCGGTTGCCCCACATATCAGCGAAAGGAAGTAGAAAGACAGGAGTAACTAGTTACACATAAATATATTTTTTGACAGAGAGATACTCCCTCTGTAAAGAAATATACAAATCTTTTATATCACAGGCTCACCTTGCCGAGAAATATACTCCCTCTGCAACGCATGGGCATTATGGGGGTTCAGCTTTTTTATGGGGGTTCAGTTGAGAATATAATACTCAGATAGGCTCACGGTTCTGGACTTTGGGCCGTAGGCCGACCCTGCATGTTTGGGGGCCCATGTGTTCTACCTCGGCGCTTTTCATATTGCAAGCGATCGGTACGGCGTTGGTTTTAGATGCTGTCGCAAGGCGAATACACAAAATTGAATAAAGCACGGCAGCTGTTGGAATGAAATCGAATGACAGTTCCTAACTAGCAATCAGAGTTGCAATTCTATCAACGATATACCATGTGATAAATAATACTGTCGTACTACTTATACACACAGGACACTTGTTTCAGCATGCCAGATTATTACATCAAAATCTCTCGGAGGATAGATCAGTTCGGCAGTTGCGTGCTGCTAATTTCAAAGTTGATTTGAACCAGCTCTCGTTGCCGAGAAAGTTCGATTTTGACATCATCCCCTACCGCAAGATATGATTTAGATTTGAACCTTGACCATCCTTTAGCATCAATCATCATGTGACCATGCTTTGTACTTATGGTATATTGAGCAGGTTCATTCACACCAAGGCTGCACATGGTAAGAGAAACTTGGCCGCGGTCGCCCAGATTGTTGAACGACTCCCTCCTTGCTCTAGGAATTCTCTGTTTTCAAACAAGAAGACATACCCAAACAGTTAGATCAACACAGTGAATCATGTGAAACAACATGGAAAGAAAAAAGAACGAAGCACTTGGGCGGCCAATGCTTACCAAGAAGGTGGACATGTCGGTTTTTGTAAGGACTTTGGTATATGAAGTGCGAACTGCAGCCCAGTCTGTTGCCGGTGCAACTGCACGGGCCGGAGCAGATGCAAGTGCAAGTGTTGGTGCAGGTGCCGAAGCCGCTGCTGCTGCCGGAGATGGTGCTCCTTGTAGAGCTGGTGCCGGTGTTGATGCCCGATCCTCCAGTAGATAGACAGATCCGCTGACGCGGTCGGTGCCCAATCCTCAGCTGGATCAGACTGAGCTGCTGCCGCTGTCAGTGCGAGAGCAAGTGCCGGTGCTCGATCTGTGCGAGACAGCGGCGATCATGTCTGGTCTGCTATGATCGGCTTTCTAACTTGACTAGGATCCGTGACCGTGATCCAGTTTTTTTCTTCATTTCTTTTAAACGCGAGGACTAATTGTGGCGTTTTTGTTAAACCAAACTGCAGTTCATCATAGGGATTCAGCTTGTACTCAGACAACAGACTGATCCAATTTTTTCCAGTAATATAAGTGATGGACAGTGCCTTCGTTACTGACACGGCATAAGAAGTGAAACCTGCAAAAATAGCCATCGTAGAGCAAACCAAACGGTTTATTCTGTGATGAATTTCAAATGGCAAAACCTGCATCATAAAATTGCAGGAAAAGAAAGAAAACATGACATTAAATCAATAAGATTTAGACAGTAAATCAATAAGATTTACTTGATGTGACACGAGTGAATCCTTACCAGGAAATCACTATGTTGAAGTACTAAACAGAAGATTGATCGTCCAACTACGCGTGGCATGCAGGGGCGCTGCCTACTCCCACAAGCAGGACAGTCCAAAGGTCGTGACAAATCGTATGGACCGAACATCCATGGGACTGGAAATCCTGGTGGGTGCGATAAACCCTGCAATGCATACATATATTGGAGTGTAACCATAATTGATAAACCGTCCTCACAAAATATATGATCTGGATACTTCAAAATATACGGACTGAATTAAGTGGACAGACATTAACATAGACCGTTCTCAGGACTGACCACACACCAAAAGCGGCAGTACTAATAAACAATAGAGGGTTCACAAACACAAATCAAGTACTGAACAATAGTACTTACTACAGACAAGCAAAGTTGCACTAACTAAACTCTGCAGACTATTTCTTGCCACCGACCTACGGGATGAACCCCGCATAACTGACTAGGCCATGGACTTCGTGTGAGATGTCTACACGCACCATCACCATCTTGTCAACCTTGGAGAACCTAACAGAGTGGTCTTTCCACTCATAAACATGATGATGAAGACAGGCCGCATCAGATTTGTTGGGAAGCTTTACAAGAACCACACCCTTCGTAATTGAAGGCACAGCCAGGAAATTGTTGTGGTCAAGTACAGCCTCGAGAACACGCCTGACAACAATGCTACAGGAAAACACTAGTTCAGGACACGTGGCGACAAGGACACAACAGCTGGATAGTTCAGCAGTAGAACTCATCATCAGGTCTTCCAGTTCACACGACATGACTTTGAGAACTTCATCTCCATCGCGGACCTGGTTCTAATTCAAAAAGAAACCATATTTTATTACTACCTCCGTTAAGAAATATAAGATGATTTTCGATATTATACTCCATATATAACTACATATACGCACAGAAATGAGTGAACAAAGACACTAGAACATGTATTCAAAGGCATGAGAGCAGAGGGATTACATGCAAAATCCATAACACAAGTTACTGAGGCAAATATACCCTCTTAAAAGGTAGCATTGATGTTCATAAAGTACTCCCTCCGTCCCAAAATTCTTGTCTTAGATTTGTCTAGATACGAATGTATCAAGTCACATTTTAGTATTAGATACATCCGTATCTAGACAAATCTAAGACAAGAAATTTTGGACAGAGGGAGTAGTTGAAAGTAATCTATAAGAAATCAGTGTCAACCTCTCGCATGTTTTGGTCAAAAGAGGAATTTAGAACCATCATTTGGCACACAAAAATCACATGCAAGATCACCCAGAAAGTTGTACTACTAGTACTAGTATTGCGTGTTAGATGAAAAAACACGATCAAGATCGAGAAAAAGATCGTCAAAAGAGATAATACCTGGACTTGCTTAATGAGGGATCGCGGAGAGGGGGGCTTGGACAGGGCGATGGCTTTGAGCTTGTCTGCGGTAGTCTCGGCGGCGTGCTTGCGCTTCTTCGTACCATGAGCCTCGACGGTTTTGGCCGGAGCCATAGACATCACTTCGGCCGGTGCTCCAGCGTCCATCAAGAAACTGTCAAATAGAAATAAAAGAAAAGAAACCATAATCACAAACCCAAAAGAAGAAAAGATAGGGAGTTATAGGATCAGTCTTGGGGTTGCAAGACCGGGCCTTGGCCAGAATCAACACCATTGATGCGCTCACCTTTCCTTCTTTGGGAGAGAAGAACAATGGCAGAAGCAGGTCGGGGTTTTCTTGAAGAAATGAGGAACAAGATGACGCGGAAGCGGGGGTTGGGTAGAGAGGAAGCTGAGAGAGAAGAGTGAAATGATGGTTGCTTCGTCCGTCCAACTTACTGTTGGAAAGGAGGGGGTTTTGTGATTTGACGGCTCATTGGGCATTACGGCGGCGCTTCGGTCGGGGTTGTCTACTGTCACTCTACTACGGAGTAATTTAGTGCATGGCTGGTGGACCCCGATGCTGGCTGTCCCACACGTCAGCGAAAGTGAATAATTTAGTGCATGGCTGGAGGAGGATCCGCATGGTACAGCGTGTCCATTGGTTTTCATAAGAAAAAAATGATTACAGAAAGCGTTTCCAATCTTACGACGGAGGAGTGCGAAACACGGCAGCCACTTGAACATACACAGTGCTCCTACTACTAGGCATGTGCAATGGTTCATACGTCAGTACTACACAATCTTGTTGCTAGTGTAGTAAGATATGACGATAACAAATGATGTTGTGCGCATGTCAACTACTCCTATATGTAACATAGTACCTCTTTTTCGACTGTCCGGTCGAGAATGAACGGTGAGATCAATGTTAACAGAACTAGGTCCACAGCGCATGGAGAGTACGGTGCTACACTACTCCACGAAACATGAACCATATGAAGCACGAATAGTGTTTGGCAGGGTGTATGAAGGGTGAACGGGATGGGAGCAAAAGTTCCCTTCTCGACCCACTTTTGGGTGTTTGGCAGAGTGCATGAAGGGTGCATGAGTCCACACTAGTAGGTTGACAAAAATACACGAAGAGGAAACAACTATATTGAGATGAGAATGCAACCAAACACACCCACACACTTTGTGCTACAGTGACTGATCTGCACCGTCTGAGTTTGATCCAACTGTCATGTTGCGCCGAGACATGGACATGCCCATGCAGAGGGCGCCTAAACACCACCGAAGTCCCTCTGCTTCTCGAGGCGCACGATGTTGGTGATGCAGGGTGCAACCGCCCACAGAGCCCGCTCCCGGTCGACGGGAGCCAGCTCGTCAAAGACGGCGTCCAATGGCACGAATGGATTCCGGTGACGGAGCCCTGAAAGGATTCGCCCGACAACGGTGACGGTAGCCCACAACCCCTCCTTGTCCAGCTCAGCCCCCACCATCGCGCGGAGACGGCTCAGCTCCTCAGAGATATAGGTGAAGAAGGAGACCAGGTCAGGAAGCCGCAGCTCGTTGAAGTCGACCGGGTGGTCGAACGGGTTTAGCCCAACGGCCGGCATCGTCGCGCTGGCATGACGGTAGGCATCGCGCAGCGCAACACGTGCGTGGCAACTTGGTTCACCAAGTGGCTGAGGCGATCCTGACCTCATCACGATCGCCCGCTCGCGCTCCTCTGATGGCCTATTGTATCTCCCGCTTTCTGCAGCAACACCGCCGATGCCTCGAGCCTCTTTGTGGTGGACGCCTGCCGCTTTTGAAGCTCCGTGAACTCCCGCACATAACGGAGGAGCATGGCACTCCTCTCCTCCTTGAGCTCACGGAGCTCCACATCCTTGGCCCTGAGCTCCGCATCCTTGGCATGGAGCTCCTGTGTCAGGAGCCTCACCTCGGACTACGTGATCTGCTGTGCCGCCATGGCACCAGGTAGAAGCAATGGGGAGAGGAAGCAAAGGGGGTGAAACGGCTGAAAGGCAATGCAATCTATGGGAAGGCGGAGGGAGCGGGGAATCTTTTGGTTTTCACCACGGTAAAACACCAGTCGACGACTTCTCACATCAGGGAGCGGTGGGTTTTTACAGGCGGAGTCATCGTGACTAATTGCTGCCGCGCCTGCTCCCGTCAATCAAAAAATTAAAAATCCTGCCGCGCCTGCTCCCGTCAATCAAAAAAAAAAATCGTACCGCACCCAAACACCAGAGCAACGCCGCGGTGGATATTTAAATTTACCTGCCGGCAAGTAGATAAAAAAGGGGTGAAAAAACAAATGTGGCGGCGGCTTAGCTAATCGGTCGAACTAGCCCAACTAGCTAGCCACCGTGCTTCACTGATGTACTCGGCGGGAAAGGTGGTCTTTCGTGATTTGACGAATCATTTACTTGCTTCGGCGCTACGACCGAGGAGGACCCAGAAAACGCATGGTAGGGCGTCCCATGTCAGGAAGAATATATGCGTGCACCACCCGGGAGGACCCTGAAACCGCGCGGTAGGGTGTGCCACGTCTCGGCACGGAGGAAAAATGTGCGTGTAAAAATATACTGTATCAGACGTAGTACCTATGGTTCGACCTCGGGACCCAGCCAGTCGGTCGAAAACAACCCCACTAGCCACACAGCTTCATCATGCAAACATGGCACGGAGGGATAGATGTGGTTAGCTCCGTCTCGACCAGCCACAACGCCTCTTATTCTAGGCGATTCTTCTATTTTCCAAGCTTTTTAGTTGTAATAACACCACGGCAAGCTAGCGCCGCTCTTCGTGTGTGCCCGTGCAAAGGTTAGACGATGGAGAGAAGAGAGATTGAGATCGCAGAACCTGGGACCCACAGTAAGTGAGACAACGGTCATGCACGTGTTGACGAGGCCCTCCCTCTACTCTACTCAACGAAAGTACTGTATAAATAAAATCAAGTTATGGGACAAAGCCAACAACCATTCGTTTTTTCGGGCTATCGACTTACGCTTTGTAGTCCAGGTTGCCAGTTCGAATCTCGTCTTTCGATTTGTTAGTTTTAGGTCAAATTTGATTAATGACAGTGGGACCCCGTGTGTTGTCCGATATTTCAGTGTAGGATGGTTTTTTTGAACAACACTTTGCAGCGGTTAGACAAGTAACGGGCACGAGTTACACATATTTTTCAAGTTTAGACAAATGACAGCCGATAGAATATCATCCACCCCGCAGCTTAGATACTTATGGTGATAGAGTTTTTACACCGTTGGAAGTGAGATCCGATGGTTGGGAGTAGTCTTTGTAATTATGCGCAATTTTGAAACTCTACAAGGTTTTTTTGCAAATAAAACATTCAGGCCTCGTGTGTGTCCGCTGCATCTTCGATCAACGGCTCCCCGGTGCTCATATTAGGTGCTCCCGTAGCTTATTACCCGCTACGGTGATATGAGCATCTAGGTCATATGATTAGTGATCAGATGGCACATGCGTAGTACTTGTACTTTCTGTGCATTTCCCAAACTCTATCAGCCGTATATTGAAAAAACATTCAAACCTCCTATTGTCGGCCATTAGATCTCAGTGAACTTGTATCACCATAGAATCTACGGTGCGGGTGTCGGTGTCAAAACGGCGGATCTCGGGTAAGGGGGTCCCGAACTGTGCGTCTAGGCGGATGGTAACAGGAGATAAGGGACACGAAGTTTACCAGGTTCGGGCCCTCTTGATGGAGGTAAAACCCTACGTCCTGCTTGATTAATATGATGATATGGGTAGTAAGAGTAGATCTACCACGAGATATCAGGGGCTAAACCCTAGAAGCTAGCCTATGGTATGATTGTTGTATGTTGTCCTTGTCCTACGGACTAAAACTCTCCGGTTATATAGACACCGGAGAGGGTTAGGGTTACACAAAGTCGGTTACAATGGTAGGAGATCAAATATCCGCATCGCCAAGCTTGCCTTCCACGCCAAGGAAAGTCCCTTCCGGACACGGGACGGAGTCTTCATCTTGTATCTTCATAGTCCAGGAGTCCGGTTGATGGTATAAGTCCGGCCATCGGACACCCCCTAATCAGGACTCCCTCAGTAGCCCCTGAACCAGGCGTTCATGACGACGAGTCCGGCGCGTAGATTGTCTTCGGCATGCAAGCGGGTTCCTCCTCCAAGTACTTCATAAAAGATTGTAAACACTAAGGATAGTGCTCGCTCTGCAAAATAAGTTTCCACATATTGCCATAGAGAGAATAATATTAACACAAATCTAATCTGCTGACGTATTCCGCTAGCGTGACATCACTCTACGGCCAAGTCCTTTATTCGAATCGTTTTTACTTCCCCACCTCAGCGCGTTTTGTGAGGCGGTTTCCTTGGCATGTTTTGTCGAAGCAGAGATCGTGCCCCTTATTTACGGGATTCTCATAAATACGGACATGGGTAACCCAACCGCGCCATTTATCACGGCGCTTGGGAGGCAAGCGAGTTTACCAGGCTGTGGGGACGCATAGCCGCATCCGCCCATATAAGGGGATAAGGATCCACCTTTTTACCTACGCCTTCTTCCTCCTTCACCTATCCATCTTCCGCGCACCGAGCTCCAGCGCCCAAGCCCGCACTTCCCCCCTCAACCTTCTCCAGCCATGTCCGGAGCAGGGAGGTAAGTGGATGGTCTCCTCCGTTACGGAGGGCCATATCAAAAAGTTAAGGAAAGCCGGATACTTGTCTAACAACATCGCGCACCGGCTTCCCGAAAAGGGGCAGCTCCTCCCCACCCCAAGGCCCCATGAGAGGGTAGTATTCCTTCCCCATTTCCTCCGCGGACTGGGCTTTCCTCTCCACCCATTTGTCCGGGGGCTCATGTTCTACTATGGCCTGGATTTCCATGATCTGGCCCCGAACTTCATCCTCAACATCTCGGCGTTTATCGTCGTGTGCGAGGCCTTCCTCTGCATCCGCCCCCATTTCAGTCTTTGGCTCAAGACTTTTAATGTCAAGCCGAAGGTTGTGCGTGGCAACCAGGCGGAATGCGGAGGCGCCATGGCGGCAAGATAGCCAACGTCCTATG
>NC_053024.1:626296156-626348230 GCF_003073215.2 Triticum urartu
ATAAAAAAAACCGCACCCCGGCGCCAAACCTCCCCTTGCCGCGGGAAGATGAGCGCGAGCGAGAGCCACCACCGCGGCCTCTGGATGCAGAGTTGGCCGATGATTTGAAGCCACCGCCGGAGCCATGATACTGCACCATACGTTGATCAAAGTTACTGAGCATGGCAAAAAGTTCATTGAGGGTTACCGGGGTGAAACGGGCATCTAGTGCGGAGATGAGGGGCTGATACTCTTGGTCCAGCCCGTGGATGATGTAGGAGATGAGCTCGTCGTCCTGGATGGGTTTTCCCACCGCGGCGAGTTCATCGGCGAGACCCCTCATGGCGGCGAAGAAGGTGGCCACCGATTGATTGCCCTTCTGCACATTAATCAGCGATGTGCGGATGTTGAGAGAGAGATTGAGTGACTGCGACGAGAACATGCTCGCCAGGGCCACCCAGAGTTCGCGCGCCGTGGTGATCGTGGTCACCGTGACGAGCACTTCCTTGGACAAGTGTTGGAGTAGATATCCAAGGACCTGCTGATCCTCCTTCACCCAAATCGGATGGAGGGGATTCTGCTCAGTGGTCTCCTTGCTGGCGGCGTCCTTGGTGGTGAGGTCTTTGGCCGGCTCGGTTGCCGTGCTGTCGACGTAATGGAAGACGCCGGCGCCCCGCAGCTGCGGCGTGATCTGTGTCCGCCACAGCACATAGTTGGTGCGGGTGAGCTTCTCCGGGGCTCCACCCCCGAGCATCGACTGGAAGGAAGCGGAGGAGGAAGACATGGTTGCGCGCACGTGATGGAGATGGACTAGCTAGGGTTTCTGGTGGAAGAAGAAGGCTCTGTATACCATGTGCGACTTGCGGTAAACGTCTTGCCTATCCTGGCCGACGTGTTTCATGTTATATAGATGGGTTGCAAGCCCGGATATGCGTACAAGTTGTTGTAGAGATACATCTTGGAGGAGAAGAAATACAAGAGATAAAAGAAAATAAAGATTACATGAGTATCTTGTCTAACTACTCCTCATGCGGTTAGCCAGGGTCTCCTCTCCTTATACGCAAGGTATATACGTGAAGATTATAATCACGTTTAACACCAATAAGCAGCCAGCCCATAAGCCTGGAAAATACAACCCAAGCAGGTGGGCATAGAAAAGAGAAGCGTTGAGTGTCAAGTACGGTGTCAGCATTGTCTACCTAATCTGATTTCTGTGGATTTGAGGTATGGAGTTTAGACCTGCTCCAGGCAAAGCCTCTGTCTCCAAATAAGTGGTGGATATGAATCAAGGTCCTTGAATATTCAAGGGCACGTCGGAACAATATGCTCACAACTCTGGTTTTCAGGTATATTTTCTTTTCTCTTGACTAACTAGGCGTGAAATGTTTTGGATTATTTCACCAGTGCATTAATTCATTCATATGCCTGATCACCAATTATTTGGCTGCTTGATGTATATGTATTAGTTCTGTAGTTGCTTGTGAACAATCGCAATTCCAGAAGGTATTTCTGCATAAGCACTAAACAAAAACTAAGTGAACGGTGGGTGTAAATAAAGAACTCTACATATTACTACTTACTACACAACAAATGTAGCATCGGTGCTGCTCTAGAATGTCTATTTCATTGGATTCCATTTTGATAATTTAACCAGATACAAATAGCAAGCCTGCTAATTAAAAAAATGTCACCTCTGCTAGTGACAGGCTGTTTGTATTATATGCTGATCAGAATTTGACCAACCATTCATGTCTTTCCATCATCCTTTTGAGCTTTTAAAAACCCAACCTTTCAACTCAAGCAGTTTAAGTGTTGATTGAACCCATTGCCTTCCCAATCTGGTTCTTGCAGATTAAGGACTCTACCCTAGCTTTGTTCCAAGCAAAGTCATGGCCTCCAAGCAGATGGTGCATATGAATCAAGGACAAGGGGAAACAAGCTATGCTAGCAACTCCGGTATTCAGGTACCTTCTCTTATCTCGATTAATTCATCGATCTAGAGAGAGATCTGTTCTTTGACTCTTTCTTTCTCAATACATCCTTTCATTTCTGAGATTGAAAAGAATTTTTAGTGAAGTTCAGAAGCATACCATTTAGCTAAAGGATTACACAAGATTTTCTGAAGAGTTAAAACTCTATTGCAGAATGCTCTGCAGAACAGGCTGAAGCCCCTGATAGAAGCGGCCATCGTTGAGTTATGCAGCAGCACTAACACCTCGTTCCCCGAAAAAATGCTGATCGCGGACTTGGGCTGCTCCTCTGGACCAAACGCGCTGGCACTGGTATCGGTTGCCATCGAGGCCATCCATAGCCACTGCCTTCATTTACAGCAGCCACCACCGGAAGTGTGCGTGCTCCTCAACGACCTGCCTGACAACGACTTCAACACTGTGGTGAAGAGCCTGGTCATGCTCCGTCAAAGCAACAAGCCTGCTGTTGTGACTGTTGGGATCACGCCGGGGTCGTTTTATGAGAGGCTCTTCACTAGTGGCTCCATGCATCTTTTCTGCTCGTCCAACAGCCTGAATTGGCTCTCAAAGGTGCGAGTTTGATACTGCTCGATGGATCGATCCATTTCCATTAGCTTTTGATTCTCTAAGCAAAATCTTATCCCTTACAGGTTCCTGAAGATCTAACGAGGAACTGGATTCCGGCTTACGACATTGATGAGCATGCCAGGAGTGAAAGGCTCCCTATGGTCCTTGAGGCTTATGCACAACAATTCAGGAAAGATTTCACGCTTTTCTTAGAGCTGAGAGCCAAAGAACTAGTCCCAGGAGGCCGGATGGTTGTGTCCCTTGCAGGGAGGCGTTCTGATGACCGCGCTTCGAAATTCTCTCACGTGTGGGAAGTCTTTGCTCAGATCTTAAGTGTCATGGCCTCAGAGGTACATTTCTTTACTGTTCTTTCCTGTAGTTATTATCTCGGTTTCTACTGAACACGCCTATTTGAACTCTCTGTCTCATACCATGATTGACAGGGAGTGATTGACAAAGCGAAGTATGATTCATTCTACGTGCCGGTGTATGGACCTTCGGATGAAGAGCTCCGGGAGATCATCCAAGCAGAGGGCTCCTTTTCCATCACCGAGATGCGGGTGCACCACTTTACACGGGGTCGGGACAACGCTCTCATCACCGCAAGCTGGTACGCGAACCAGATGAGAGCCGCGTTTGAGCCGATAGTCGTGCATCATTTCGGAGATGTGATGGATGAATTTGTGAGGACCGCGGAGCGGCGCTGGAGCGTGGAGGGAAGCTTGCAGGACGAGGTTACCAGATACCCACGGGCTCAGCTTGTCGCGTCGCTCACCAAGAACTCACTATTCAAAATATCTTCTGATTTATCGCTATTCTTGGGGTGACCAATAAGGTTATGCCTTATCTTCACCGTTTATCGTTTGGGCCGATTTATCATTATGACAAGTGATATATCGGGAATCTACCGATAAATCGGGCCTATTCATAACACTATGTTTGCGAAAACTATGTTTACTTGCGTTTTGTGGACCTTGTTACGCTATATGTATTGTTGCCCTATTTTTTTTGTCATTATACGTGGATTCAAAGGCTAGGAATCAAGGTAACACTTCTGTCCAATATTGTTTTGGTGTTGAATATAACATATTTTAGTGTTGGGAATCTGAGATTTGTAAAAAAAATGACCGATTAATAGTCGGCCGATAAAATCGATTAATTTGTCCATTTCTGATTAATCTTTAATCCCTAGCTGACCGAGACGCTAAGGATAAGTGATATCCTCAATATTGCCAAGAAGGCATGATGATCAGGTACCTTGGCCATATTGCTCGTCGAGGGAGGGAGATGATATTTGATGAGACTGGAAAACTGTTTTCCCGTTTCAAGGGAACAATGTATGTCAAACTCATTATGTCATCAAAGCACATCCTTTCGTGTGCTACCGGCCCACCATTCACAACGATTAGTTATTACTCCCTTTTTTTAGATACATCCGTTTGATCAACAATTAATATGAGATGAAGGCCGGAAGTAGTAAAAACAATTAATATGGGACGGAGGGAGTAGCAAAATGTTGTTGCCGAGGCACACGGACTGGCTCCTCAACAAGGTAGTGGTGATGCACATTCCAGCCTATAAGGTTTGTGTTATGTCTGAAGCAACAATTGCGATTGACTACCAACCAACAGGCAACAGCAACACCCGCCTGCCAAACAGCACGACGCTTCACGGTATGTATACATGTTTGTTTGTCGCTTGACACGTTTCGTTGGAGAAGCACGCGCGTACGTACGTGCTCGCATGGCAACTGAGGAGGAGGAGAAGGAAAAGTCGTATCCATTGTGTTCTCGTTCTAGATTGGAAAGGAGTTCACTGCAGGCTGCATGCAAAACAGTGGAACTTGGTAACGAAACCGCGGAGCCCCAGCAAAAATGTGCGAAAAATCAAGGGTGAAATGCTCGTTTATCCAAGTTTAAATTCATGCTCAACCGCACAATTTTCTCTTAACATAGGCTTTTGCCCTGCTATATGAATATAGCAACCATCCGATACAACTGAGGGTTCAATGATGGGGCAAATAGCATAGACACGCCTAAAAAAACCTGCATTATAGGTCAAATTTTACAACAGCAACAACAAAAACTGCTGGAGAACCTGGAGCTTCTGATTTTTCTGGACTGTTTACTTACTTTCTGGGTTTCTCTCTCTCTCTCTCGCCGTTTCTAGTCTTTTCGATGCACCAATCAAAACCAGGAAGATGATGGATTCCTCTGCTCATGCATTGGTTGCACGCGTTTTTGTCACTTGCCAGGAAGAAACACTGCATGCAACAACACAACGTACGAAATGCCACAGCGGACTAAACGTGCGAAATGCCACCCTATGAACCAACCTTCAATGTAATATATCACACTATGTAGGAACATCATACCTGTATCTATTTCCCTATGCTACAAAGAGTTAATCATCGGTCTCTATATACTCTTACTCTCATGGTTTGAAAGCTTGGTTTGCCCTCGCTCTTTGCGCCATTGACACAACGGGTCATCTAGTTTCATTAATAGATAACAAAGTACATTTACAAGGCAGAGGAAGGGGAGGGGGTTGAGAGTACAAATCAATTAAGCTACAATCTCATAGATAAGGCTAGTCATAGTGGGAAGTAACTTAGAGTAGTGTCATGCATATGACATTAGCCTAAGTTACTATCTTCATAATGCAAAGTAACATAATACTAGTATCTTAGATGCTTTCAATTATTAGCTTGTAGACTCATTTTATCTTGGAAATTGCTACGTTACAGTAACATATTATGTTACCACCCCTCATTAATTACTTGCCACATAAGCAAAAATTTCTTGGAGTACACTATGTTACTAGCTAAGTTACTCCCACTATGACTAGCCTAAGTGGAACAACATGGTACTCCAATCTCGAAGAAGGTGAATAACTTGCTCACTGGAGCATCTATTGGACCAAAGCATGAGGTCGTCGGCAGCCGAGTGGGATACGAGGTTGATCGGTTGAAGTTTATTCCAAAAAGCTTTTGCATGGAAACTGAACGTGTGGATTGAAACTCCGGCACTTGACGACTGACACAGATGCCAAATGTAATACTACTTGACTTGTAATACCGCTTTAGGAATATTTGCCCTGACTCTATGTTGGGAGGAAAAGAGAAGACCTTGATTGGTTATTGACATTTCCTGCAGAATGTAGTGCAACTAAGTTGTCTGTGCGAAGTTTCCAGCCTCATTTCATCCATAACCCTTAGCCGGTAAAAACTATGCAGAGCAAGGCCTTACTTCCAATCAATATCAAGGGATATCTCTAGGGGGCAAGTGGATGACACAAACTATGCCACAGATCACAGATCACCTCTTGTCCATCCATTTTGGCTTTCTCGCATCTGCTACAATTGGGCTATCTTAATTAAATTAAACCTCTAAGAGATGGTTATTGACATTTCCTGCAGAATGTAGTGCAACTAAGTTGTCTGTGCGAAGTTTCCAGCCTCATTTCATCCATAACCCTTAGCCGGTAAAAACTATGCAGAGCAAGGCCTTACTTCCAATCAATTTTCAGTATCAAGGGATATCTCTAGGGGGCAAGTGGATGACACAAACTATGCCACAGATCACCTCTTGTCCATCCATTTTGGCTTTCTCGCATCTGCTACAATTGGGCTATCTTAATTAAATTAAACCTCTAAGAGATGATTAAACACCTGCCTACTGCTATATATCCACTATCCAGTATAAGCCCTTATGGCCTTGATCATCCTTTAGTCTGTTCTAGGCTCTAGCTATCCATACAAGTACATTAAGCAATGGCAGGACAAGTTGTCTCTGCACTGATCAGCGAGATCACAAGCAGGGCCATCTCCAAGGTAATTGGAATGATCAACAGGCGGACAGCTACCGATGACAAGCTGTGCAAGCTGGATATGTTGTGCATAAAGATCAATAGCGCAGTTGAGGCATCTAAGAAGCACAGAATCACCGGGACCTATCTTCTCAAGTGGCAGGAGAAGCTGAAGGAAGCTGGCATAGAGGGTGATGAGGTACTTTTCGACTTCCGATGGCGAGCCTTGACCGAAGCAAGAAATAAGATCAACCAAAATATAGGCACACTCGGTCCTCTAACTTACACAAAGATTGTTGTGTCAAGTATTGTAAATTACTTCCAAAATGCTACCAAGTTGCTCCTCTCAGCCAACAAGGATGTGCAGAAGTTGAACAGCACAGTAGAAATGTTGGAGAAGCTATCGGCAGACAATGGGGCGTTTTTGAGATTGCTTGAGCTTCAGGTTTTGGCAGTAGAGGAGCATGCACCTGCAAAAAGGAAGAAACTGGATATATCGGAGAAGCCATCGGCAGATAATGAATTCTTGAGATTGGTTGAGATTAACGTTTACTCTCAGCCGTGCAAGGATCAATTGCAACAGCTTTACCCTATCATTGCGACACAGATCCCCTGTTTTGCTGCAGGTTGCTACATTTTTTGTGATGCGGCATGGAAGGTTGACGGAAATGCTCAATTGGCTCCTGCTGGGATTGGGATTTATATTCAGCTAGATAATAATCAGCATTTCAAACAGCTACATATTGCAGCCATGTCCCCACCTGCTGCATCTGCCCTTCAGGCTGAAGCTTTAGCTCTTCTTCTTGCTACAAAATTAGCTGATGTTATCCAGATACAAGAACCCCAGTACTTCACAGATTGTCAGGTCTTGGCTCATGCGACTTCCACCAACAACATCTTATCTACTCCAGGTCATTGGGAGATCAGGCCGCAGTTGGTGACAATACAATCTTCCTCTTCTTTTCAAGCAAATAGAGTCAACCACATCTCCGGAAGCTTGAATGTTAAAGCTCATCATTTAGCTAGATTAGCTACAAGAATTAACTCTACATCTCTAGCTATCAGATGCCTATGTCAGGATGTAGGTCTTTGTCCAGGCAGAGATATCCTCTCTGATCTTTCTGTGAATCCTTTCATGCTTCTTTCTGTAAAGTGTTGTTGAGTTCAATAAAATCTTTCTGTTCAAGAAAAAAACGTTTTAACAGGGGAGGAGCATGCACCTGCAAAAATAAAGAAATTGGATATGTCGGAGAAGCCATCGACAAAATATGAGGAGTACTTGAGATCGGTTGAGCTTGAGATTTTGATAGGGCATGAGCATGCACCTGCAAAAAGGAAGAAACCAGAGATGTTGGAGAAGCCATCGGCAAATAATGAGTTCTTGAGGTCGGTTGAGCTTGAGATTTTGATGGGGGGGAGCATGCACATGCAAAAAGGAATAACTCCGAGATGTCGGAGGAGCCATCGGTAGTTAATGAGTTCTTGAAATTTGTTGAGTTTGAGGTTTTGATGGAGGAGGAGCATGCATCTGCAAAAAGGAAGAAGCTGGAGATGTCAGAGAAGCCATCTGCAGATAATGAGGAGTTCTTGAGATTGGTTTTGACGGGTGAGGAGCATGCACCTGCATAGGATAAGAAACCAGTGGTTATATGTGACAGTCCATTGTCGCAAAAGGAAACACATCAACATTCGAACAGGAAGAGGTGACTTGACTGTATAAATGACAACACCAAGATTATATGTAGCGAAGCGTGAAAAGGGCAGCACCAGTGAGACAGTGGCAATTCCATGTACAAGCTGTCGGGTCAGTTGACCCCCCAGTTTTTTTCTAGAACACCTCTATCCTTTTGATATTTGGACAAAGTTTGAAGGATTTGCTTGGGTTGACTCCACAAAGTTTTGGGTGGCAGTGCCAATGCTGTGAGATTTTTTCATTCTGGGTGTAACTTTGTCCTGCTTTCTGATTAAAGCTGTTGCAGTTTATAAATTTGGTACTGAAGCAATTTATGTTCCCTGTTAAAAATTTGATTGGTTTTGGTTTTGAAACTGTATATGGATATACAATATGCATTGCATAGGTACTTTTAGAATTTCTTCATGCTTGTATACCAGATTTTCACGCATTTGCAACATCTGTTGTATGCATGGCCATATATTCCCACCCTCAAATGACGGTTGCCGAGATCTCCAAAATATCCAAAGCTTGTGCTGAATCATCAAAAGGCGGTCAGTTTTATTCTTGAGAACGTGTAAACTACAAGGATGCCTTTCAGTTTTAGCGCAGATACCAACCATATGTCATTTGTTTGTTTCCAACTTTTGTCTTTGGCATTCAGAGCGATTAAAACAATGGTGACAACAACTAAATTGTCTTTTCTCTCTAACTTATCTCTTCACTTTTAGTCTAGAAAGTTTCTTGGCGTATTTTTCGTTTGCAATTTCATTATGTTACCCTTTCCCATATGATCACCACACAAATAGTCACCGAGGAGCGACCGCAAGGTACACCTCCAACAGAACACCTCTTCCTTATATATATATATATATATATATATATATCTTGAATAGATTACATACCATTTCTTCAGCCATAACAGGTGGTTATTTAGTTCTGCAGTAATCAGTAATCAAGAGCAATGCATCTGTCAATGCACGAGAAGCTATCGGCAAATTGTGGGGGGTCTGTAGGTAAATATCTTTCCAAGAATACCCTGCTATCTGCCGATGGCTTCCCGTAAGTCTTCAGCTGGGTCAAAGGGTTTGTCTAATTTGTTTGCGTCAGACAGCCTTGGCGAACGTCGGGACCTTGGATCAAAGGACCACATTAACTGATGTATGAACTCAGATTGTGCTGATCTTTATTGTTGCAAAAGCAGAGCTGCTGGCGTGCTTGTCTACTCTTTCAGTGTTTGTGGTTTACCACCTTTTATTAGCAAAATGATTTTGTGTCTTTTACTAGAGATTAACCAAAAACTCTCAAGAGCTTTGCATGCTATGATACTCGAGCTTATAACTCAGAATTTCTATTTTGTTTAAACTTCGTTCTGTAACTATTGCATACTAAGTGCAATTCATTGGATCGGTAACAACAAAAGTATGAGGATGATATAAATTAAGTGCAGCTAATATGGCAAGCCTTTCCCTCTGAAATTGAATTTTTTTAGCCTTGCAGGCCTCTAAACTATCCAGCAAAACTTCTGTCACTTTTTAATTTCTGATTCTTGTACAGTACAGGCCCTTGTAAGGATGATACACCTATGACACGAAGTATTCTTGTTGTTCCTAACACTTTCTCAATTTTTTCTCCATTTGCATGCCCATGGCAGAACAGACAGTTAATGTTTACTCTATGGCCTCTGCTGTAACCAGGAAGCTCACCAGGAGAGTGTTCTGGGGGCTGATACAGATGTTCGGTAAGCAGGAAGTTGCCGGAGAGATGCTGTAGTGGTTGGAGAAGCTGCTAATCAAGTTCCACAGCGCAGTTGAGGAGTCCGGAAAACTCCAGCAAGATGATAAGGAGCATGAAAAGGGCAACACCTCTGAGATTTTTCCTTTCTTTCTGAATTGTAACTTTGTAATGTTTCTTATTAAAGCTGTTACAGCATAGGTACTACAAAATTTATGTTTCCTGCTACAAGTTTGATCGATTTTGATCTTTTTTTTTGGAACGAAGGCTCAAGAAGAGCCCGGCTTTGAATTAACAAAGCCATCAACCGGCCAGGATTACACAAGGCCACCAAGCATGAGCGACCGAAAGATACATGGGAGCGGACTGAGTAGCTTACAACGCAATGCACACTACTGCACACCAAGAAAATACACGAGAAAGTCCTGCAAGTAATGTCGAAGCCCGCTGCACCCCGGGATCAAAGACAGGAAAACAAAGAAGCATCAAGGATCAGTCAGTAGCATGGAGGCACCGAGGGTCGCCTGACCATGGAGCATCGGACAAAACGAGCACCTGTCTTCCAACGCCGAAGAGGAACCCTGTCCTCTCGCCTAGGCTCGAAGGCGCCGCACCATCGGGTCGTTTGGAGCTCACCCGAGAGCTAGAGCAGGCGCCGGCCGACACACTAGAGCAAGAGAACTATCGGTCCTCGCCACACCGAAGACACACCACATCCGCTGCACTGCCACCTTCCTTGGACACCGAGACACAGAAGGAAAGCTGCCGGGAGGATCGTCGAAGAAGCACTGCAGAGCACCAGAGGAAGCACCAAGTTGGAAGCACCAGTGCCGCTCCAGTGTCCGCACAAGGGAAGAGGCTTCTGCGGTGCGCGTCGTGGGGCTGTCAACGGGAAGAGGAACCCTATCCCCCTCCAACCCGGCTCAGGAGCAGAGCCACCATGACACACCACGAGCTTGCCGCCGCAGAGCATTACTCCGTCAAGGCATACACCTGCAGGAACACACACCCTACACAAAAAAATCACCCCTTGGGCTCGCCGCCGACGGGCGCTCTCCAACCTCACAACCACTCTCCCGAAGAACCAGAGAGCCCCAGGCGGCGTCTCCAAGGAGAGAACGACGCGCATGACGCCGCCGCTGCCCAACCCGGGACGGGTTTTGGGCTTTCACCCGGGATCTGGGACGGGGGTGGAAAAAAATAGGTCCTCAGCGGCGCCTCCAGGGAGAAAAACCACGCGCGCACGCGCCATCGCCGCCGTGGCCGGAGAACCGGCCAAGGGATTACCCCAGACGCAGTCCTATACCACCATCACCCCGCTAGCACCGGATCTGATAGCCAAAGCCACAGATCGGACACACCAGAGGGGGAAGAGGAGCAGAGGAGGAGAGAAGCACGACCTTCAGATCTGGAGTGGAAGAAGCCCACGCCACGACCACCTCCTGCCGACTCCTCACTGCCCAAGCTGCCGAGGAGGCCGTCCGCCGCATCCCGAGCCCGCGACCTGCCGCGAAGGTGGCGCCGCCTCGCCGTCCGGGGCCGCCGCCCCGGCGTCCAGGGTCCTTCGCCAAGGGACGAAGCGACGGGGAGCCTCGCCGCCACCTTCATCGGCAGCCTCCTAGGTTGGCGTACCTCTGGCGGCGGCAAGGGGAGGGGGGGCTGGAGGGGGTGGCGGCGCCGGGGGAAACCCTAGTCGCCCCCGAGTCGCCCAAGGGGGACGACGCGGGAGCCGCGGGGGGGGGGGGATCGGTCCACTGGATCGATTTTGATCTTGAAGCAATTATATGGATACACAATTCGCATTCCCTAGTATATGTAACAGCGGAACAAACACACCAATCAGTAGTGAGTTTGCAACTAATAACACAAAAACAAATTTGGAAACCACTTTTTATATCAAGCTAAACCATCAAAGCTAATTTCTGTCAGTTGCACATACATATGGTCCAACTAGTAGCTCGAAAAGTACAAAAGATACACGTTTATTACAACTACATAAGCGCAGTGAAAGTTCTGTTGTGGCCGGTCCGGCTGAAATTGAAGTGACTGTAATTTAGTTTCCGAAGAAACTGGTGCTTGTGCAACTGGACAAGCGCGAGTCGAGCAGCATGCTGAACCAGAGCACCTGTTTCTCCAGGTCGAATGTTCTCCAGCTGCTTCCCACCGATCACCACCGCCGGCTCGCCCTCCACCGGCAATGCCGCCGGGCCCCATAATATGCACCATGTTAAAATATAGTCTGATTTAATGATAGAGATAAAGAGTAGAGATTAAATAGGTTTAAACCATGTATTACTTGTCTTGTACTTCAAGTCTCTATCTCCTCATGTATTCTATATATACCTTATATGAGGATCACATCAATACAATATACAACAACAACAAACATTAGTCATACTACAATTTCTACTTGGTATCAGAGCGGTTAGTCTCACGACGCCGATCCTAAAACCTTCCACCACCTCCGCAGCGCCGCCCCCGGGGATATTAATCTTCTCTCCTCGGGGGCGCGGCACCTATTCATCAAAGATGAGTTTGGTTCCCAAGATTAGATAGATGAATTCTTCAAAGTTAGATTAGTTTTCTCATTAGCCACCAAATTAGTCCGACGACCCTCATATTCCGAAGCGATGTGCAACTACAGAAATACGATCTTCATGCAAATCAACAAAATTACGGTGTTGAGTGCAGCGCGGTGCCGCGCGCGGCCATGTACGGGCGCGTGAACACTGATCCCACACGGCGAGGACGACGACCGTGGCGAGCAGCTGCGAAGGACAGGCACGTCCGATCACAGGAGGGCGAGGGCATAGCTCCCGCGGCAATTTCCATCACGTACGAGTAGTCGAGTACCCGGATCTCCCGACGGCGCAACCAGCAACTCCTTCGAATCAGCACCGAGCTACCCATCGCCATCGACTACATGCACGCAAGGAGCAGCGAGTAACACGGCCATGTGCACATGCATACGTGCATGGCAAAACTCACCAAGACACCCATGCGTACGCGCATTGGATGGAGCCTTAGACTTCAGCCGCGGGCCTTCTGCAACGATCGAAAGGCAACGCCATACGGATCTCTGCGATCCGTGGGTGGGAACAATCATCATCGCGATCTGATCTGGCCAATGACCACAGCACCTAGCCGCACGTCAACATCTTCATCGAGCAGGCTCGCGGCGCAGGACACCGGGAGGGCCAGCAGGTTTTCGACTTCAAGGCACGAGCACGGACGCGGTCTCCACCAAGCCGCGACTCTATCAACCAGACGATCACTCGTGCGCCGTCATGCTGTCTACACCAAGCGGTCATATTGATCTACACCGAGCGATCTGTATCAATATTCGACGATCCGAGCCGAACGACATCAACATGTACGACTACGGCGGGCTATGAGCTAACATACTTCTTCAACACGGCACAACGTTGACACTGAGGGACGCCTTCCAGCAACGCATCATCGTCGACACATCGCTGCAATGTCATCACCGACACTTCATCGTCAAGGTCTTCATCAACATGGTCTTCACCAACATCTTCATCAACATATCGCCGCCGCCTCATCCATAAGATGGACACCTAGCGTCCTCTGACAGACTTTTCTGCAAGACACGACCTCGACAATGGCAATGACCGCGTCATGACGATAGTATCGACCGCGTCATCCACGACAACACGACTACATCGACACGGCGTCACTACAGCGACGACCCCTACATGGCCACATGGTTCTGGCAAAACCGATGTGTGCTCGATGGGCTTCTTCCGGTCATGGCAAAACCGGTGGATTCATTGCTGACGAAACCCTTTGACATCCGCAAGGTTCATTGTCCATGTCAGCAGCTCCGTCATAGCGCATTTTTTTTGCGACTCCGGCTTTGGTCGGCTTCATCATCCACAACGACTACACCATCGACCACGACTACCTCGACCATGGTTACATCATCATGATCAGCTACCTCGACGTCGACATTAATGGTTATGTCTACAGCAACTCATCGGCGACAAATTCCAGTCAACAGCGTCCGCGTTCGTTACTAGCGTCCACGCCGCTCCCGCAGTGACTGTAGGAGGGAATACAGGAGAGACAGAGAAGACACCAGAAGGGGAGGTAGTCACAGCACTAGGTGTCGACCCATCAGAGACGCTGTTGAGGATGACGCAGCGGAGAAGACGATCGAAGCACAAGACTTTAAATTCAGTCGCAATCGTCTGCTTCACTCCCGCTACGACTAAAGGGAAATGTTAGAATATAGTCTGGGTTTAATGATAGAGATAAAGAATATAGATCAAATAGGTTTAAACCATGTATTACTTGTCTTGTACTCTAAGTCTCTATCCCCTCATGTATCCTATATATACCTCATATGGGGTCAGATCAATACATCACACAACAACAAACATTAGCCATTTAGGCCAGTGAGGTAGCTCATTTAGGCCGGGAGGCAGCTTGTTGAGATCAATCATTTTTCTTCTCCACTGCATATACAACAGAGGAAGTGGAACAAACACACCAATCGGTAGTGAGTTTGTAACTAATAACACAAAAACAAATCAGATGGACACACAAATTGCACATACATATGGTCCAATTATTAGCTCGAAAAGTAGAAAAGATACACATACAAATTGCACAGTGAAAGTTCTGTTCTGAAATTGAAGTGAGTTGCAATGTTTAGTTTCCAAAGAAACTGGTGCTTCTGCAACTGGACATGCTGAACCTGAGCACCTGTTTCTCCAGGTCGAACACCGGCAGGTTTTTCTCGAGCTGCTTCCCGCCGATCCACCACCGCCGGCCCGCCCTCCACCGACATGCCACCGGGCCCCATCGGCAGGATCGCCAAGCACATCGCCCCGTCCACCTGCACCATGTAGTTGTCGTTGAACAGCGTCCAGTTCCCCGTGGCGCCGTCGCCCAGCTCCAGGTTGATGCGCGGCACGTCGCGCCTCACCGGCCGCTTCAGCTTCGGGAACCCGCCCTTGTAGCACAGCTCGAACGGCTTCGGCGCCGGCACCACCCGCTTCACCCTGCTCGTCGAATTCTCCCCCCTGCACGTACACCATTTCCGGCAGCCATCCACCAAAGAGCTTAGTACTCCTACTTGCCAGTGATGGCGACGTGGTTCATGATGAAAGGATGGGTACCTGCTAATCGCGGCGTCGAACGCCTCGGCGAACGCGCGGAATACGTCGGGACGCATGATCATGTACGGCATGGCGGTGCTCAGCACGACGCCACCGCGGCCGGTGGCGGCGTCGAGGTCGAGCGCGCCGCGGAGCAAGGCCGCTGGAGCGTCGGCCTCGTGCCACGACACGGAGATGCCCTTGACAGGGATGTACTCCCTCCGTCTCAAAATTCTTGTCTTAAATTTATCTAAGTACAGATGTATCAAGTCACGTTTAAGTATTAGATACATCTGTATCTAAAATAATATAAGACAAGAATTTTGGGACGGAGGAAGTAGTAGCCGGCAGCGTTCGCCGGATTCGTGAGGAACGGGGTGAAGTACGGGTCCGGATGTTAGTAGTAATCTTGGTTAGTTGAGTGCATGCAGTATTAGCTAGCTAGTTAGGTGTGCTGGCCGAGTCATGTGGCCGAGATGGCGTGGGGATTGTATGGCTGAGTTAGTTAGCAAGCTGGATTTTTTAGCTGCAGTGGTTAGTTTGGTTAGTGGCCGAGCATGGCGGCTGGCTTGTGTGCGTGAGGCTTGCCTCCGCTGTATAAGTATTACTTGAGTTAATGAGAAAAGTGAGCCGAGAGGGCTGAAAAAAAATGTAGCCATCGTGTGTACATCAAGGGACAGGGCCTCTATGCAAAGCTCTTGTGCTCTTTCTCGGTGTGTGTGTAGAGTTTCTCCATGATGTGTGTTCATGCGAGATGAGAGGAAGAAAAAGAGCGACGCTACGCGGAGGCGGCAACAACACCGGAGGCACGTCGGCGTAGCCCAAGGTGGCGAACTCCGGGAGGCACAGGGCGAACTTACCTCCGAAACCGCGCTGGGAGGCGAGCTGCGACGGCAGCGAGAGCGGGCGCCGGGAGAACCCCGCGACGCCGGTGGCGCCCGCGGGGAGCGACCTCAGCAGGCTGCCCGGCGCGCACGCGCCGCCGGACGGCGAACGACTCTTCCGGGAGAAGCTCCATGGTGCCGTCGCTGGTGTTGGCCGACATCGCGAAGCTCGTGAGGCCGCCCGTCGGGGGAGCACTCGCGGGTGACCGAGTTGCAGGCGCAGCCGCGCAGGCACGGACCGGACTGGCATGCCACAGTGCTGTGCGATGACGACGGCGGCGGGCAAGTTGACCAGACGAGCGAGCCGGCGAGGTCGAGGAGGAGCGGCGACTTGTCGGCCTTGATGGTGATGGTGTAGAGAGAGGTGATGGGGTCCTTGGCGAGCTTGGTGACCAGTGGTTTGTGCGGGGTTTGCTCGCCGCTCGCCGCCGCGCATGACAGCAGCAGGACGAGCGACGAGACGATGACACGACGGAACACATGGTTCTTGGGAGTAGTGTGGAAAAGCTTGGCTCGGGCAGACATTTTCTGCACTCGATCTGTATGATGGCTTGGGATTTGGGAAGAGGATGCATACTCTGGCTACATGATCTGAGTGTATTTATACTAGTACTTCTCAAGCTCGTAAAACTACTCGATCTGAATGTACTCTGATTAGCTAGTCGATCTGAATGTCAAATTTGCACGGCTAGCTTGTTTTCGGATACCGAGGAGTTGACAGTTCCGTCAAGTCAAGATCTTTAAACCTAGATCTTAAGATTTTTAAACCTAGGCTAGATCTTAATTATGTTTAGACTAAATTGGTTAGACTTTGGATTTATTTTGGGATTTTTCGGCAGTATGAGGTCCTTCAAAACTGTTAGATCGAAGGCTAGCCTTTCTTTTTCCAAGGCATACCACCACTATCACGGTGATGATTTATCTAGGGTACCAGTGGAAGTTATGGTTCTCTCTGTCTTTCTGGAAATTACTTCGATTCACAAAGGTGAAACCAGAGGAGATTGAGACAACAAGCGTACAACCAACTGGTGTATGGTAAATGGTAGTGTCTTTTTCCCCTTAGAATACATGAGTTTGGATTTTTTTTTCCCTTAAGAAACTGAAGCTAATTCATTAATCATATGCAGCTCCTTTTTCTTTAGAAAGTGCCTACTCGATCTGGATGCATTTATATATACTACCTCTCGAGCTTGTTAGATGTTACTCACTACTCTGAATAGCTACTCGATCTGAATGTCAAAATTGCAAGCCTAGCTCTGTTCTTGTTTTATGATACCGAGGAGTTGACAGTTTTTTCATTATGTCTAGACACGAGGCATCGAGATGCTATGTGCCGATCTCAATCTTCTATTCTCCTTCCATAATATTAACTGCCCGTGGCTCAATTTATTCTTGGCATGGGCACATTTTGTTAGATTTATTTTGGGATTTTTTGGCAGTATGAGGTGCTTCTAAACTGTTGGATCGAAAAGGCTCGTGGACCGGAGTCCGAGACGGGTCCAAGTCAGACGGTTTGGATACAGGAAAATCTCAATTGTTACTCTGTTGACCCAGAGGCCTTATCTATGTTACAAAAGTTGGCTGTGGATTCCACATCTTGTCCTGGTTTCCAACTACAGGAGGGACTGCTGAAACAAGACAGTAAGATCTGGGTAGGAGCAAATGTTGGTCTGAAAACAAAGCTGGTCGAGGCGTTTCACTCTACTCCAGTGGGAGGTCATTCAGGTATTCTGCCTACATACCACAGAGTCAAACAGCTTGTTTAGTTTGAAGGGAATGAAGACATATGTGGAAAACTTTGTCAAGCAATGAGGTATCTGTCAACAAGCAAAACATGAGTTGTACAAAACACCAGGACTACTGCAGCCTTTGCCCATTCCTGGCAGCCCTTGGCAGGCCATCAATATGGATTTCATTGAGGGTTTACCTAAATCTGAGGGGTACTCGGCCATTTTGGTAGTAGTTGACCGCTTTACGAAAGTAAGCCACTTCCTACCAGTGAAGCGTCCATTCACAGCAGCTTCTGTGGCAAAGGTGTTCCTCAATAACATTGTGATACTGCATGGATTACCACTGGCTATTGTATTTAACAGAGATAAGATCTTCACCAGTTCTGAAGGAAATATGCCCTAGAGGTAATAATAAAGTTGTTATTTATATTTCCTTATATCATGATAAATGTTTATTATCCATGCTAAAATTGTATTAACCGGAAACTTAGTACATGTGTGAATACATAGACAAACAGAGTGTCACTAGTATGCCTCTACTTGATTAGCTCGTTAATCAAAGATGGTTAGGTTTCCTAGCCATGGATAAAGAGTTGTCATTTGATAAATGGGATCACATCATTAGAGAATGATGTGATTGACTTGACCCATCTGTTAGCTTAGCACGATGATCGTTTAGTTTACTGCTATTGCTTTCTCCATAACTTATACATGTTCCTATATGACTATGAGGTTATCCAACTCCCGAATACCGGAGGAACACTTAGTGTGCTATCAAACGTCACAACGTAACTGGGTGACTATAAAGATGCTCTACAGGTGTCTCCGATGGTGTTTGTTGAGTTGGCATAGATCGAGATTAGGATTTGTCACTCCGTGTATCGGAGAGGTATCTCCGGGCCCTCTCGGTAACGCACATCACTATAAGCCTAATGAGTTAGTTATGGGATGTTGCATTACGGAACGAGTAAAGAGACTTGTCGGTAACGAGATTGAAATAGGTATTGAGATACCAACAATCGAATCTCGGGCAAGTAACATACCGATGACAAAGGAAACAACGTATGTTGTTATGCGGTTTGACCGATAAAGATCTTCGTAGAATATGTAGGAACTAATATGAGCATCCAAGTTCCGCTATTGGTTATTGATCGGAGATGAGTCTCCGTCATGTCTACATAGTTCTCGAACTCGTAGGGTCCGCACACTTAACGTTCGGTGACGATCGGTATTATAAGTTTATGAGTTTTGATGTACCGAAGGTTGTTCAGAGTCCCGGATGAGATCACGGACATGAAGAGGAGTCCTGAAATGGTCGAGACATAAAGATCGATATATTGGAAGGCTATGTTTGGATAGCGGAATGGTTCTGGGAGAGTTCGGGCATTTACCGGAGTACCGGGGGGTTACCGGAACCCCTCGGGGAGTCAATGGGCCTTATTGGGCCCTAGTGGGAGAGAAGAGGAGGCAGCCAGGTGGAGGGCGTCCCCCCCAAGCCTAATCCGAATTGGGTGGGGGGGGCCTTTCCTTTCTCCTTCTCCCTCTTCCTTCTTTTCCTAGTGGGAATAGGAAAGGGGGGAGTCCTGCTCCTATTAGGAGGAGGAATCCTCCCCCCTTGGCGCGCCTAGAGGGTCGGCCGGCCTCCCCCTCCCTCCTTTATATACGTGGGGAGGGGGGCACCCTAGAACACATCAAAGTTGATTGTTTAGCCGTGTGCGGTGCCCCCCTCCACAGATTTCCACCTCGGTCATATCGTTGTAGAGCTTAGGCGAAGCCCTGCGCCGGTAACTTCATCATCACTGTCATCACGCCGTCGTGCTGACGAAACTCTCCCTCGACCTCAGCTGGATCTAGAGTTCGTGGGACGTCACCGAGCTGAACGTGTGCAGATCGCGGAGGTGCCGTACCTTCGGTGCTAGGATCGGTCGGATCGTGAAGATGTACGACTACATCAACCGTGTTGTCATAACGCTTCCACTTACGGTCTACGAGGGTACATGGACAACACTCTCCCCTCTCGTTGATATGCATCACCTAGATGGATCTTGCGTGTGCGTAGGAATTTTTTTGATATTACTACGTTCCCCAACAGTGGCATCCGAGCCAGGTCTATGCGTAGATGTTATATGCATGAGTAGAACACAAAGGAGTTGTGGGCGTGGGTATATACATATTGCTTTCCGTCACTAGTTGATTCTTATATCAGCGGTGTTGTTGGATGAAGCGGCTCAGACCGACATTACGCGTATGCTTACGCGAGACTGGTTCTACCGACGTGCTCCGCACACAGGTGGCTAGTGGGTGTCTGTTTCTCCAACTTTAGTTGAATCAGATTCAATGAGCAGGGTTCTTTCTAAAGATCAAAAAGCAATCACTATACCGCTTTGTGGTTTTGATGCGTAGGTAAGAACGGTTCTTGCTCAGCCCATAGCAGCCACGTAAAACTTGCAACAACAAAGTAGAAGACGTCTAACTTGTCTTTGCGGGGCATGTTGTGATGTGATATGGTCAATACAAGATGCTAAATTTTATTGTATGAGATGATCATGTTTTGTAACAGAGTTATCGGCAACTGGCAGGAGCCATATGGTTGTCGCTTTATTGTATGAAATGCAATCGCCATGTAATTGCTTTACTTTATCACTAGGCGATAGTCGTAGAGCAATAGTTGGCGAGACGACAATGATGCTTCGATGGAGATCAAGGTGTCAAGCCGGTGACGATGGTGATCATGACGGTGCTTTGGAGATGGAGATCAAAAGGCACAAGATGATGATGGCCATATCATATCAGCTTATATTGATTGCATGTGATGTTTATCCTTTTATGCATCTTATCTTGCTTTGATTGACGGTAGCGTTATAAGATGATCTCTCACTAAATTTCAAGATAAAAGTGTTCTCCCTGAGTATGCACCGTTGCCAAAGTTCGTCGTGCCCAGACACCACGTGATGATCGGGTGTGATAAGCTCTACGTTCACATACAACGGGTGCAAGCTAGTTTTGCACACGCAGAATACTCGGGTTAAACATGACGAGCCTAGCATATGCAGATATGGCCTCGGAACACTGAGACCGAAAGGTCGAGCGTGAATCATATAGTAGATATGATCAACATAGTGATGTTCACCATTGAAAACTACTCCATATCACGTGATGATCGGACATGGTTTAGTTGATATGGATCACGTGATCACTTAGATGATTAGAGAGATGTCTATCTAAGTGGGAGTTCTTAAGTAATATGATTAATTAAACTTTAATTTATCATGAACTTAGTACCTGATAGTATTTTTCATGTCTATGTTGTTGTAGATAGATGGCCCGTGTTGTTGTTCCGTTGAATTTTAATGTGTTCCTAGAGAAAGCTAAGTTGAAAGGTGATGGTAACAATTACACGGGCTGGGTCCGTAACTTGAGGATTATCCCCAATGCTGCACAGAAGAATTACGTCCTGAAAGCATCGCTAGGTGACAAACCCGCTGCAGGAGCAACACCAGATCTTATGAACGTCTGGCAGAGCAAAGCTGATGACTACTCGATAGTTCAGTGTGCCATGCTTTATGGCTTAGAACCGGGACTTCAACGACGTTTTGAATGTCATGGAGCATATGAGATGTTCCAGAAGTTGAAGTTAATATTTCAAGAAAATGCCCAGATTGACATATATGAAGTCTCTAATAAGTTCTACAGCTGCAAAGTGGAGGAGAATAGTTCTGTCAGTGAACATATACTCAGAATGTCTGGGTACCATAACCACTTGACTCAGCTGGGAGTTAATCTTCCCGATGATAGTGTCATTGACAGAGTTCTTCAATCACTGTCACCAAGCTACAAGTGCTTCGTGATGAACTATAATATGCAAGGGATGGTACAACTTATTATATCTGGTCCAACGTTGAGCATGAACATTATATCTGGATCTTTTTTGATGCGAGACGGTTATTCATTTAAATCAGAGAATAATGGTGGTCTCTTTATATGAGTAATATCTTTTATGGTCATGCACCCTTGATGAGTGGTCTATTTTTACTAAATCTTGATAGTAGTGATACACATGTTCATAGTATTGAAGCCAAAAGATATAAGTTTAATAATGATAGTGACAACTTATTTGTGGCACTGCCGTTTAGGTCATATTGGTGTAAAGCGCATGAAGAAACTCCATGCATGGACTTGGAATCATTGATTATGACTCACTTGATGCTTGCGAACCATGCCTCATGGGCAAGATGACTAAGACTCCGTTCTCCGGAACAATGGACGAGCAACAGACTTGTTGGAAATAATACATACTGATGTATGCGGTCCGATGAGTGTTGATGCTCGCGGCGGGTATCTTATTTTCTTACCTCCATAGATGATTTGAGCAGATATGGGTATATCTACTTGATGAAACATAAGTCTGAAACATTTGAAAAGTTCAAAGAATTTCAGAGTGAAGTGGAAAATCATCGTAACAAGAAAATTAGGTTTCTAGGATCTGATCGTGGAGGTGAATATTTGAGTTAAGAGTTTGGTCTTCATTTGAAACAATGCGGAATAGTTTCGCAACTCACGCCACCTGAAACATCACAACATAATGGTTGTCCGAACGTCATAACCACACTTTATTAGATATGGTGCGATCTATGATGTCTCTTACTGATTTACCGCTATCATTTTGGGGTTATGCTTTAGAGACGGCTACATTCACATTAAATAGGGCACCATCGAAATCCGTTGAGACGACACCTTATGAACTGTGGTTTGGCAAGAAACCCAAGTTGTCGTTTTTTAAAGTTTGGGGCTGCGATGCTTATGTCAAAAAGCTTCAACCTGATAAGCTCGAACCCAAATTGGAGAAATGTGTCTTCAAAGGATACCCAAAGGAGACTGTTGGGTACACCTTCTATCACAAATCCGAAGGCAAGACATTCGTTGCTAAGAGTGGATCCTTTCTAGAGAAGGAGTTTCTCTCGAAAGAAGTGAGTGGGAGGAAAGTAGAACTTGATGAGGTAACTGTACCTGCTCCCTTATTGAAAAGTAGTTCATCACAGGAATCGGTTCCGGTGATTCCTACACCAGTAAGTGAGGAAGCTAATGATGATGATCATGAAACTTCTGATCAAGTTACTACCAAACCTCGTAGGTCAATCAGAGTAAGATCCGCACCAGAGTGGTACGGTAATCCTGTTCTGGAGGTCATGTTACTTGACCATGATGAACCTACGAACTATGAGGAAGCGATGATGAGCCCTGATACTTCTCCAACGTATCTATAATTTTTTATTGTTCCATGCTATTATATTATCTGTTTTGGATGTTTAATGGGCTTTATTATACCTTTTTATATTATTTTTGGGACTAACCTATTAACCGAAAGCCCAATGCAAATTGCTGTATTTTTCCTATTTCAGTGTTTCACAGAAAAGGAATATCAAACGGAATCCAAACGGAATGAAACCTTCGCAAGGATCGTTTTTGGAACAAACGTGATCCAGGAGACTTGGAGTGGACGTCAAGGAAGCAGCGAGGAAGCCACGATGCAGGAGGGCGCACCCCCACCCTCATGGACCCCTCACAGCTCCACCGACCTACTTCTTTCACCTATATATATATACTCTTATACCCTGAAACCTTCGGGGAGAGCCACAAAACACCTTTTCCACCGCTGCAACCTTCTGTACCCATGAGATCCCATCTTGGGGCCTTTTCCGGCGATCTGCCGGAGGGGGATTCGATCACGGAGGGCTTCTACATCAACACCATAGCCTCTCCGATGATGTGTGAGTAGTTTACCACAGACCTTCGGGTCCATAGTTATTAGCCAGATGGCTTCTTCTCTCTCTTTGGATCTCAATACAAAGTTCTCCTCGATCTTCTTAGAGATCTATTCGATGTAACTCTTTTTGCGGTGTGTTTGCTGAGATCCGTTGAATTGTGGGTTTATGAACTTGATTATCTACGAATATTAGTTGATTCTTCTCTGAATTCTTATATGCATGATTTGATATCTTTGCAAGTCTCTTCGAATTATCGGTTTGGTTTGGCCTACTAGATTGATCTTTCTTGCAATGGGAGAAGTGCTTAGCTTTGGGTTCAATCCTGCGGTGCTCGATCCCAGTGACAGAAAGGGAAACGACACGTATTGTATTGTTGCCATCGAGGATAAAAATATGGGGTTTATATCATATTGATTGAGTTTATCCCTCTACATCATGTCATCTTGCCTAATGCGTTACTCCGTTCTTATGAACTTAATACTCTAGATGCATGCTGGATAGCGGTCGATGTGTGGAGTAATAGTAGTAGATGCAGAATCATTTCGATCTACTTGTCACGGACGTGATGCCTATATTCATGGTCATTGCCTTAGATATCATCATAACTATGCGCTTTTCTATCAATTGCTCGGAAGTAATTTGTTCACCCACCGTAATACATGCTATCTTGAGAGAAGCCACTAGTGAAACCTATGGCCCCCGGATGTACTATACATCATATAAGTTTCCAATCTATAGTTCTAGTTAACTACTTATTTTGCAATCTTTATTTTCCAATCTATACCAAAAAATACCAAAAATATTTATCTTATTATCTCTATTAGATCTCACTCGTAAGTGACCGTGAAGGGATTGACAACCCCTTTATCGCGTTGTTGCGAGGTTCTTGTTTGTTTGTGCAGGTACTAGGAGACTTGTGTGTAGTCTCCTACTAGGATTGATACATTGGTTCTCAAAGAACTGAGGGAAGTACTTACAGTACTTTGCTGCATCACCCTTTCCTCTTCAAGGGAAAACCAAACGCATGCTCAAGAGGCAGCAAGAAGGATTTCTGGCGCCGTTGCCGGGGAGATCTACGCACAAGTCAAGACATACTAAGTACCCATCACAAACTCTTATCCATCGCATTACATTATTTGCCATTCGCCTCTCGTTTTCCTCTCCCTCACTTCACCTTTGCCGTTTTCTTTCGCCCTACTTCTGTTCGATCTTGTGTTACCATGTACCTTCTTTTTGCTTGCATCTTCGCTTGCTAAAAGTTTATGGATCATCATCCACTTGTTAATCTCTTTAAGATATCTAATTATGATGAACCAATTGCTAGTGAGTTGAGTGCAATAGATTATCTTTATGGAGTTTTGCTTGAAATCCGTGAATCTAAAAATTGTGATGAAGTGCTTTATAAAGTGATTCACGATAGATCTTTGAATAAAAACCATGATTGCAATGATGTTATTATAAATTCTATGAATGTTATTGTGCTAATAATATGCAAAACCCTAAGCTTGGGGATGCTAGTTTTGCTATGTCCTCTACTTGTTGCAATGATCATGATTGGGGTGATTTTTCTTATGATCTTGAAATTTTATTTAAGCCCCATGATGAATACGAGATTGATAATAGTGTTTGCAATAATATTTCAAGTGGGTTTGGAAGAGTGTCAAATTTAGATCCCACATATTTGGAGAATGTTCAATCTTATGAAATTTTTGATAAAAGTGGGTTTGGCGAGGTCATGACTTTAGTTAATGTTAATCCCACTGTCGGTGTCAAAACCGGCGGATCTTGGGTAGGGGGTCCCGAACTGTGCGTTCAAGGCCGGATGATGTAATAGAGCAGGGACACGATGTTTTACCTAGGTTCGGCCCTCTCGATGGAGGTAAAACCCTACGTTCCTGCTTGATTAATATTGATGATATTGGGTAGTACAAGAGTAGATCTACCACGAGATTAGAGAGGCTACCCTAGAAGCTAGCCTATGGTATGATTGTTGTTCCTCTACGGACTAAAACCCTTCGGTTTATATAGACACCGGAGAGGTCTAGGGTTACACAGAGTCGGTTACAATAGTAGGAGATCTACATATCCGTATCACCAAGCTTGCCTTCCACGCCAAGGAAAGTCCCTTCCGGACACGGGACAAAGTCTTCAATCTTGTATCTTCATAGTCCAGGAGTCCGGCCAAAGATATAGTCCGGCTACCCGGACACCCCATAATCCAGGACTCCCTCAGTAGCCCTCGAACCAGGCTTCAATGACGACAAGTCCGGCGCGCAGATTGTCTTCGGCATTGCAAGGCGGGTTCTCCTTCAAATTCCGTGTACCTGTCGAATAATATCCGGTTTCTTGTAAATGTAGCGCTCCTTGGCTTCTACGCCCAATAATGGCCATCTTCCACGTGTTAAACGGATACAAAAAGTCAGGTTGTTTTCATATTTACACCCCTAGCCACGTAAATGAGCTGCCTATTTAAGGAGACGAGAATTTAGATCCAAACCACATCTTCTCCCTTCCGCGAGTATTCATCAGAGCGTGTCCGACAGAGGTCCATTCTATCATGGCCGGCCGCCGCAGCTCCTCCTCTCGCCCTTCCAGCCCTCAGCCTGAGATTGGAAGAGATGCTCCATCCCGCACAGCGAGTGAACGCTCCAGACCAAGGGATTTCTCCCTCCGGCCTATATGGTCCCGGTTCGCAAGCCGACTTGCCACCTATAATGGCGGAGAGCAAGCGGAGAGCGCCCCCATCCCTCCAAAGGAGAGAGGGTATGCCTTGTCCTTACTTAATAAGAGGGCTCGGATTTCCGATTCATCCGTTTCTCCGGGGGCTCCTGGAGTTCTATGGCCTCCAGCTGCACAACCTCACGCCTGCCTCCATATTGCATATCGCGGGCTTCGTAGCCCTTTGCGAGCTTTTTTGGGCTGCAAGGCTCATTTCGCATGTGGAAAATGGCTATTCTGCCTTGTGCCCCGTTCTCAGAAGGGGTCAATATATCAAGTGGGGGAGCCGAAGTGTGGCGCATCGCTGGGACCGGATATCTATCCGGAACCCCAAAGAAGGCGTCCGAGGACTGGCCTTCGGAATGGTTTTATATAGAGGATGTCCCGCTGTCCGGATCCTATCCGGATCGGCCTCCCTGAGTTCGACAGTGCTCCCCTGAAAAGAAGCGCCTAAGCTGCGTCCACGGAGCCCTCAGAGGGAAAGCGACAAGGACGTTTTTACCTGATGGGCCGGATAAGATTGTTAGCCTCATTCCGACTGACCATGATCGGGGTCATGGCCGCATGCATCATGCGAGGGGTGCAGCCGCTTCAGTATAGAGGCCACCCCATGTGGGACTTCAACGGGAGGACGACGCCACCCGCTACGGCCGTAAGGGGCCGGATTCGGCTGCCGCTCTACTAAAGATCTTGTCCACTTTGTACAAGGGAGAAGAGGAGGAATTTCTCCGTCAACCCACAGGGTGGATTTTCTATGTACAATCCCCAAAGCTGGGTAAGTGGTCACTTTTACTTGCCCATCCTTTCATATTCCCATTCGTTAAATATTCAGTCTAATGACTTCAACACAGGAACTGCGCCAGGCTGTTAAAGAAATAAACAGCCCTCCTCCACAACCCGAGGACCCAGGAAGTCCCTCGACCCGTCCTCTCAAGAGGATCCGGTCTTATCTGTGAGCTGATTGATGGGGTATTTCATCAATTGAGCAAGGACAACGCCTTGGTGGCCATTACGGCCGATTACCCAGGGCTACTCCCAGCCTCACAGGTAACTGAGACCGAAGTCCCAGCACTTTGAAAAGGGATCTATCCTCGCGTGTTTTCGATTGCCGTATGACAACCATGTTTTGCAGGGGAGGTCCTTGAGACGGGAGGCCGAGCCTGCGGCGACTAGCCAACGAGGGGCGGCGAGGCCCCGCGGGCTGAAAAGAAGTGCGGTCCGGACTGAGACGCCGGCGCAAAGGTATAGCGCGCCATCTTATTCCCAGGTGTTATTCCTTCAAGGCATATTAACGCTCGTGCTCTCTTCAGGACGAAGAGACCTCGCCGGACTATATCCGGAGAGGTTGCCAATCGCGCCTCCACCAGCCAGGCTCCAAAGCCTGGTCCGGAAGCGGAGGCGAACACAAGGCGCACCGGACGCTCCTCCGACAGAGGATGCGGACAGGCTGTCTGCCACCAATTCCGAGGTGGAGAGTGCCATGAACCACAGGCGTCGCCGGACAGTTCTTCGCGACGCTTGTTTCTCCCAAGAGGCATTGGATGCCTTCAATTCGGGAGATGCGTACCTCCGTGCCGCTCAAAATGGTCTAGCCAGAGCCACGGAGCAATATGTAAAAGACATACGGGTAAGAAAATTTTGGTAATTATATATATACCAGTAGCCCCCGAGACTTGAAACAGTTAGAATAACTGATTTAAGGATCATTTGTTATGCAGGTTCTTACAGAAAAGAATACCCTACTGTCCCAGGAGCTGGAAGAGTGCAAAGCCCAACTTGAGGCCGCACTAGCCGCGGCAGGGGAGCCCAAGGAGACCCCCTCTGGTAATATACGCTTCGAAAGATAAGTATTTTGCGAAGTGCGGGGGGTGCAAATCTGACAAATGAAATTGCAGATGGCGCCGGATAATCCGGAAAGCAACAACTCCTACGCCAGCTGAAGGCTGGTGAGAAGTGCTGACAAAGGTGAGGCGGGAGAAGAACGATCTCCAAGATGCCAACACCAAGCTGGGCGTGAACTGAAGGATGTTCGTGCCCAGCTGTTGGACTCCGTTAAGGAGAATCAGCGGCTTCGACGCGGCATATTTAGTAAGTGCTTAAACGAACTTTGAAAAAAGAGTTCGGCGAGGAAGTCGACTAACAGAGTAATGTCTGTAGGTATGCTAACAGGTCGTCCTGCAGAGGAAATGCCCGGTTCTACGGGTGACCTTCTTCCCGAGCTCTCACAACTGCACGAGCGGTCCGGCAGGTGATGCAAGGCGTCGCCCAGGCCTTGTGGCCATCCGTCTCCATGCCCGAAGGCCTTGGAGAGCTTGTAGAGAAGCTGAAGGGAGCGCGGGCGGCTTCCGATTGTGGAAGATGTCGGCCTGCCGTCAAGGCGCCAGGGAGGCCTGGGCCATGGTGAAGACGCGGTACACGAAGGCTGACCCAAACCACATGGCCGAGGTCGGACCCGTAGGGCCCGATGGGAAGGAGATCCCTGTGAGCTTAGTATACGGCCAAGTAGAGTTGGCCGCAAAGTATTCCCAACAGGACTGTAAACTAGACAGCCTGTTAGATGGTATTGAAGAGGAATACAATCAGTCAGATTGACTATGTAATTTTAATTGACATGTGTAATGCCTTCTAGCCGGATTGTAGATCGTTTGTCATGGCCGACCTTTTCGCTTCAACCTCGGGACCTGACGGTCCGGAGTGTGTCCGAATACCCTCACGGTTATATAAGAACCGGGGTATGCATGGAGACCAGGCGTAGGGGTCATTAGTGCTTGAACAGACAAGTGCCCAACTAGTTATGTTATATTACATGGTTAGTAAGAAACATCTTCCAGGGAGAATAGTTCCGTTAGGGGTTCCTTTCCCTGGGAGGCATGCCCTAAAGTGCATGTCCATGCTGCGAAAAGAAACGCAGGAAAAACATCTGGGGGCACGTGGATAAAAATAAAAAAAGATCATCTTTAGTTCACCGACCGAATATTCCTTAAGAACGCTAGCTTTCGGCTTCACCCAGTCTGAGGTACACGTCCGGCTGACCCGGCAGTAACAATCGCAGAGGTGCTCCCTTTACCACCTAGCCGAACAATCGGGAACGTAGGGGTAAGCACAGGAGCCAGGCAACCCATCTTGGCCAAAACTTAAGTCATATCGATGCATATAATGGTGAATAAAAGGTACATGCGGAAGTGTGACACATGTGTTGGGCATGAAGCCCGTATAGAATAAGCTTCTGTTTAAAGAAGCCCCCAGGTTTAATGAGCGCGGATAGCGCGTCACTTTATGAGCCTTTAAAGGCTATAAAGAGAGAGAAAGGGGAGAAGGAGAGAAATGTAAGACAGAAAGTATGTAAAAAATGGACAGAGGAAGGAGACGAACACAGAGTCCGGCGCTAGGCATAGAACTTCGGAGACGGGCTGCGTTCCATGGGTTCGGCTCGAGTCGGTTATCCGATGCATCTCGCAGGCGGTACGCTCCACCAGTCAGGACTTGGTCAATTATGAAGGGACCTTCCCACTTGGGCTTGAGTTTGTCCTTTTTCTTGTCCGGCAGGCGTAGAACTAATTCGCCAACGTTGTAATTTTTGGCCCGTACTTCTCTGCTTTGGTATCTTCGAGCCTGCTGTTGATAGAATGCGGAACGGGCTTTTGCCACGTCACGCTCTTCCTCCAAGGCGTCCAAACTGTCCTGCCGATCGAGCTCGGCTTCTCTTTCTTCGTACATGCGCACTCGAGGTGAGTCATGAATTATGTCGCAGGGCAAAACTGCCTCTGCGCCGTACACCATGAAGAATGGTGTGTATCCGGTGGTGCGATTCGGCGTGGTCCGCAGCCCCCAGAGTACGGAGTCGAGCTCCTCTACCCAGTGCGTATTAGATTCCTTAAGGGACCGCACTAATCTGGGTTTGATGCCGCTCATGATAAGACCATTTGCACGTTCGACCTGGCCGTTAGTTTGTGGGTGATAGACGGAAGCATAATCGAGCTTGATGCCCATGTTTTTGCACCAGAGTTTTACCTCGTCGGCCGTGAAGTTCGTGCCGTTATCAGTGATGATGCTGTGGGGGACGCCGTAACGGTGTACAACCCCGGATATAAAGTCTATCACCGGTCCGGATTCGGCCGTCTTAACAGGCTTGGCTTCTATCCATTTGGTGAACTTATCCACCATGACCAGTAAGTATATTTTTCCATGTGGGTTCCGCCTTTAAGGGGTCCAACCATGTCAAGCCCCCAGACCGCGAAGGGCCCAGGTGATGGGGATAGTTTGGAGGGCGGTGGGTGGCATATGGCTTTGGTTTGCAAAAAGCTGGCAACCGACGCATCGTTGGACTAAGTCCTGGGCGTCTGCCCGGGCCGTCGGCCAATAAAAGCCTGTACGGAAGGCCTTGCTTACAAGGGACCGAGCTGCAGCGTGATGACCACCGAGTCCGGCATGAATTTCAGCCAGGAGGTTCCGCCCTTCCTCTTCGGAGATGCACCTTTGAAGGACTCCGGTAGTGCTTTTCTTATAAAGCTCTCCCTCGTGGACTTTATAGGCTTTAGATCGCCACACTATGCAGCGTGCCTCATTTTGGTCCTCAGGGAGTTCCTGCCTGGTAAGGTAGGCGAGGAATGGTTCTGTCCACAGGGCGATGACGGTCATTATAACATGGGCTGAAGGTGTTATTTCATTGGCAGAGCCTCCAATTATGTCAGAGTGTTCGGTGTCGGGCAGTGCGGTTGGGTCTGGGCTGTTATTGCCAGGTTCCCCTTCCCATACTACGGACGGTTTGAACAGCCTTTCCAAGAAGATGTTGGGGGGACTACATCACGTTTTGCGCCGATGCGTGCCAGGACATCTGCCGCCTGATTATTTTCCCGGGCTATATGGTGAAATTCGAGGCCTTCGAACCGAGCTGACATTTTTAGGACGGCGTTGCGATAAGCTGCCATTTTTGGATCCTTGGCATCAAAGTCTCCATTTATTTGGGATATTGCGAGGTTTGAGTCCCCGCGCACCTCTAGGCGTTGAATGCCCATGGATACTGCCATCCGGAGACCATGTAAAAGGGCCTCATATTCGGCTGCGTTGTTGGAGTCTGTGTACATTATCTGGAGTACATATTGAACTGTGTCTCCTGTGGGGGATGTCAAAACGACGCCAGCCCCTAGACCGGCCAACATTTTGGAGCCGTCGAAGTGCATGACCCAGTTTGAATATGTGCCGTACTCTTTAGGGAGTTCGGCCTCCGTCCATTCTGCGACGAAGTCGGCCAAAACTTGCGACTTGATAGCTCACCGTGGCTTGTAAGTTATGTCGAACGGGAGGAGCTCAATGGCCCATTTTGCAATCCGGCCCGTCGCGTCGCGGTTGTTTATAATATCGTTAAGTGGCACTTCCGAGACTACTGTTATTGAACACTCTTGAAAGTAGTGTCGCAGCTTCCGGGATGCCATAAATACCGCGTACGCAATCTTTTGATAATGCGGGTACCGTGATTTGCATGGAGTAAGGACAGTGGACACATAATAGACCGGCTTTTGAAGGGGGAATTTGTGTCCGTCCGTTTCTCGTTCGACGACGAGCACTGCGCTTACGACCTGATGGGTTGCTGCAATGTATAATAGCATTGGTTCACCAATGTTTGGCGCGGCCAGGACTGGGTTTGTTGCCAAGATGGCTTTTATTTCGTCGAGTCCAGTCGTGGCTGCATCCGTCCACTCGAAGTGTTCGGTGCGCCGAAGGAGGCGGTAAAGGGGTAGGGCCTTTTCTCCTAAGCGGGAGATAAAGCGGCTTAGAGCCGCCACGCATCCGGTTAATTTTTGTATTTGTTTGAGGTCCTTCGGGATATCGAATTGTGATAGAGCTCGGATCTTGGCTGGATTTGCTTCAATTCCTCTACCGGATACAATGAAGCCCAAGAGCTTTCCGGCTGGAACGCCGAAAATGCATTTTTCTGGGTTGAGCTTGATGTCATATGTTCGGAGGTTATCGAATGTTAGCCTCAAGTCGTCTACTAGAGATTCGACATGTCTTATTTTGACGACCAAATCATCTATGTATGCCTCCACTGTTTTGCCGATCTGGTTGGCCAAACATGTCGGAATCATGTGCTGATATGTTGCGCCGGCGTTTTTGAGCCCGAAGGGCATTGTGTTGAAGCAGAATGGGCCGTATGGTGTGATGAATGCTGTTGCGGCTTGGTCTGATTCTGCCATCTTTATTTGATGGTAGCCGGAGTATGCGTCGAGGAAACACAATGAATTGTGTCCTGCGGTAGCGTCGATAATTTGATCGATGCGGGGGAGAGGGAAGGGATCCTTTGGGCAAGCCTTGTTAAGTTCTTTGAAATCAACGCACAGGCGCCAGGATTTGTCCTTCTTTAGTACCATCACTAGGTTTGCTAGCCAGTCCGGATGTTTTATATCTTTGATGAATCCGGCCTCCAATAGCTTGGCTAGTTCCTCTCCCATGGCATGTCTCTTAGGTTCGGAAAAACGTCGAAGAGCCTGTTTGACTGGCTTGAATCCTTTTAGGATATTTAAGCTGTGTTCGGCCAGCCTGCGTGGGATTCCTGGCTCAAATCCGAAACCTCACCCAATCTGAGACCCAGGGGCCAAGGAGTTTCCGAACTCGGAAGTTTGGATTCTTGGATGTTGTCCAATGAATCTAGCCCGTTACTTGACTTTAAGTTCAGGTCTTGAGTGATGTCCTCCCCTCCACGGGTATCCGACTTGGAGGGATTGGTAATCCAGACATATCTAGTCCTTAAGATAGATGAAGGGTCGCCGCACTGTCCCTCTACCATGGCAACGTGATGGGTGACCTGGGGGGAGTTAATCTCTCTCAGATCGGGTTTAGACCCAATCTGGTCGTAATCCGTAGCGACTCCTGGGACGGCGAAGCGATCCAAGAGCTCGTTTAGGGAAGAGAGCTCCATTGGATCTAGCTGCTCGGCGAATTCCGAGCTGACGTGAAGATTGCTTTCGATGACCCGAGAGGTCATCGTCGGCGCAGCAGCCGAACGGGCGGTCATAAGGAAACCACCTAGCCTGAGAGTCTGGCCGACAGCCAAAGCTCCCTTAGCAACGGTGCCGTCTTTAAAGACGGGATGAGGCATCCTTCCTGATGGCGACGGCACAGAGGAACTCTCAATGAAAGCACCAATGTCGGTGTCAAAACCGGCGGATCTCGGGTAGGGGGTCCCGAACTGTGCGTCTAGGCCGGATGGTAACATGAGGCAGGGGACACGATGTTTTATCCAGGTTCGGGCCCTCTGATGGAGGTAAAACCCTACGTCCTGCTTGATTAATATTGATGATATGGGTAGTACAAGAGTAGATCTACCACGAGATCAGAGAGGCTAAACCCTAGAAGCTAGCCTATGGTATGATTGTTGTTCATCCTATGGACTAAAACCCTCCGGTTTATATAGACACCGGAGAGGGCTAGGGTTACACAGAGTCGGTTACATGGTAGGAGATCTACATATCCGTATCGCCAAGCTTGCCTTCCACGCCAAGGAAAGTCTCTTCCGGACATGGGACGAAGTCTTCAATCTTGTATCTTCATAGTCCAGGAGTCCGACCGAAGATATAGTCCGGCTACCCGGACACCCCCTAATCCAGGACTCCCTCACCCACTATTTTGAAGAGTGTCAACTTTTGCATTGTATGTGGAATGAAGAGAAAATTTCATGTGATAGCTATAATTGTTGAATTTGATTATGATTCCTACATGTATTATTATGAGAGGAAAAATATGGTTGTAGAAATTTTCATGTACTAAATTACCTCTCGTTATGTTGAGATTGTTATTATTTCATTCCTCTTCCTTGCATATGCTAGTTTTTGTTTGCCTTGATAATTTGTTTTCCTATAACATGCCTATGCATAGGAAGTGTGTTAGACTTAGATGTGTTTGTCACGTGTTTTATGATGCTCTCTTTGTGCTTCAATTCTTGTCTTTCATGTGACCATCATTGAAATCTCTTTGCCTAGCTAGGGGCGTTAAACGATAGCACTTGTTGGGAGGCAACCCAATTTTATTTTTGTTCCTTGCTTTTTGTTCCTGTTTAGTAATAAATAAATCATCTATCCTCTGTTATGATGTTTTTATGCTTTAATTAGTGTTTGTGCCAAGTAAAGGCCTTTAGGATCTTCTTGGATGATTGTTGTTTGATCTTGCTAGAAAAAAAACAAAAAGTATGCGGTCACGAGATAATTTTCATTTTATACCAGAGAGCGATATACCCAATTCCAACTGCAGTAGATTAATACAAATTACTGGTCGTCCTAATTTGGTAGATTTTTGGAGTACAGAAGTATTTGAAACTACAGATTGCTTACAGACTGTTCTGTTTTGACAGATTTCTGTTTTTCGTGTGTTGTTTGCTTATTTTGATGAATCTATGCTAGTATCGGGGGGTAACCATAGAGAAGTGGAATACAGTAGGTTTAACACCAATATAAATAAAGATGAGTTCATTACAATACTTAAGGTGGTGGTTTGTTTTTCTTATACTAACGGAGCTCATGAGATTTTCTGTTGAGTTTGTATTGTGAAGTTTTCAAGTTTTTGGGTAAAGATTTGATGGATTATGGAATAAGGAGTGGCAAGAGCCTAAGATTGGGGATGCCCAAGGCACCCAAGGTAAAATTCAAGAAAACCAAAATCCTAGCATGGGGATGCCCCGGAAGGCATCCCCTCTTTCGTCTTTCCTCTATTGGTAACTTTACTTGAGCTATATTTTTATTCACCACATGATATGGTTTTGCTTGAGCGTCTTGTATGATTTGAGTCTTTGCTTCTTTAGTTTACCACAATCATCCTTGCTGTACACACCTTTTGGGAGAGACACACATGAATCGGAATTTATTAGAATACTCTATGTGCTTCACTTATATCTTTTGAGCTAGATAAATTTTTCTCTAGTGCTTCACTTATATTTTTTAGAGCACGGTGGTGGTTTATTGATCTCTCATGCTTCACTTGTATTATTTTGAGAGTATTTTAAAATAGCATGGTAATTTGCTTTGGCTATAAAATTAGTCTTAATATGATAGGAATTCAAGATGGGTATGATAAAAACCTTCATATAGAGTGCATTGAATACTATGATACTTGATATATGTTTTGAGATATAAAGGTGGTAATGTTAGAGTCATGCTAGTTGGGCAATTGTGAAATTGATAAATACTTGTGTTAAAGTAGGCAAGTCCCGTAGCATGCACGTATGGTAAATGTTGTGTGACAAATTTGAAGCATGGGGTGTTCTTTGAGTGCTTTCCTTATGAGTGGCGGTCGGGGACGAGCGATGGTCTTTTCCTACCAATCTATCCCTCTAGGGGCATGCGTAGTAGTACTTTGCTTCGAGGGCTAATAAACTTTTGCAATAAGTACATGAGTTCTTTATGACTAATGTGAGTACATGGATCATATGCACTCTTACCTTTCCGCAATTTGCTAGCCTCTACGGTACCGTGCATTGCCCTTTCTCACCTCGAGAGTTGGTGCAAACTTCGCTGGTGCATCCAAACCCCATGATATGATACGCTCTATCACACATAAGCCTCCTTATATCTTCCTCAAAACAGCCACCATACCTACCTATTATGGCATTTCCATAGCCATTCCGAGATATATTGCCATGCAACTTCCATCATCATCATATACATGACTTGAGCATTTATTGTCATATTTCTTTGCATGATCGTAAGATAGCAGCATTGTCCATCATATGAGGTGAAATAAATAATAAAAAAGAGAGGCCAAAGAAGCCCAAACAAAAAAATGAGAGAAAAAGAGAGAAGGGACAATGTTACTATCCTTTTCCACACTTGTGCTTCAGAATAGCACCATGGTCTTCATGATAGAGAGTTTCTTATTTTTTTCACTTTCATATACTAGTGGGAATTTTTCATTATAGAACTTGGCTTGTATATTCCAATAATGGGCTTCCTCAAAATGCCCTAGGTCTTAATGAGCAAGCAAGTTGGATGCACACCCACTTAGTTTCTTTAGATGAGCTTTCATACACTTATAACTCTAGTACATCCGTTGCATGGCAATCCCTACTCCTCATATTGACATCAATTGATGGGCATCTCCATAGCCCGTTGATTAGCCGCGTCAATGTGAGACTTTCTCCTTTTTTGTCTTCTCACATAACCCCCATCATCATATACTATTCCACCTATAGTGTTATATCCATGGCTTGCGCTCATGTATTGCGTAAGGGTTGAAAAGGCTGAAGCGCGTTAAAAAGTATGAACCAATTGCTCGGCCTATCATCGGGGTTATGCATGAGGGGAGCATCTTGTGTGACGAAAATGAAGCATGGCCAAACTATATGATTTTGTAGGGATAACCTTTCTTTGGCTATGTTATTTTGATAAGACATAATTGCTTGGTTAGCATGCTTGAAGTATTACTATTTTTATGTCAATATTAAACTTTTATCTTGAATCTCTTGGATCTGAACATTCATGCCACAATAAAGAGAATTACATTGAAAAATTATGTTACGGAGCATTCCACATCAAAAATTCTATTTTTATCATTTACCTACTCGAGGGCGAGTAGGAATTAAGCTTTGGGATGCTTGATACGTCTCCAACGTATCTATAATTTTTGATTACTATTATATTATCTGTTTTGGATGTTTAATGGGCTTTAATATACCTTTTTATATTATTTTTGGGACTAACCTATAACGCAGACGAGCTCTCACGACAGCGATGAAAGCTGTTTTTTTTGCCTATTTCAGTGTTTCGCAGAAAAGGAATATCAAACGGAATCCAAACGAACGAACGAGGATCATGTTTTTGGAACAAACGCAATCCAGGAGACTTGGAGTGGACGTCAAGGAAGCCAAGCGAAGGAAGGCAGGGTGCGCCCTAGGGGGGGGCGCGCCCCCACCCTCGTGGGCCCCTCGCAGCTCCACCGACCTACTTCTTTCGCCTATATATACTCTTATACCCTGAAACCTTCGGGGAGAGCCATGAAACACCTTTTCCACCGCCGCAACCTTCTGTACCCGTGAGATCCCATCTTGGGGCCTTTTCCGTGATCTGCCGGAGGGGGATTCGATCACGGAGGGCTTCTACATCAACACCATAGCCTCTCCGATGATGTGTGAGTAGTTTACCATAGACCTTCGGGTCCATAGTTATTAGCTAGATGGCTTCTTCTCTCTCTTTGGATCTCAATACAAAGTTCTCCTCGATCTTCTTGGAGATCTATTCGATGTAACTCTTTTTGCGGTGTGTTTGCCGAGATCGATGAATTGTGGGTTTATGACTTGATTATCTATGAATATTATTTGATTCTTCTCTGAATTCTTATATGCATGATTTGATATCTTTGCAAGTCTCTTGAATTATCGGTTTAGTTTGGCCTACTAGATTGATCTTTCTTGCAATGGGAGAAGTGCTTAGCTTTGGGTTCAATCTTGCGGTGCTCGATCCCAGTGACAGCAAGGGAAACGACACGTATTGTATTGTTGCCATCGAGGATAAAAAGATGGGGTTTATATCATATTACTTGAGTTTATCCCTCTATATCATGTCATCTTGCCTAATGGTTACTCCATTCTTATGAACTTAATACTCTAGATGCATGATGGATAACGATCGATGTGTGGAGTAATAGTAGTAGATGCAGAATCGTTTCGGTCTACTTGTCACGGACGTGATGCCTATATTCATGATCATTGCCTTAGATATCATCATAACTATGCGCTTTTCTATCAATTGTTCGGCAGTAAATTGTTCACCCACCGTAATACATGCTATCTTGAGAGAAGCCACTAGTGAAACCTATGGCAGGTACTAGGAGACTTGCGTGTAGTCTCCTACTGGATTGATACCTTGGTTCTCAAAGACTGAGGGAAATACTTACGCTACTTTGCTACATCACCCTTTCCTCTTCAAGGGAAAACCAACGCATGCTCAAGAGGTAGCAAGCCCAGATTCCGCAAAATGGCTTGAGGCCATGAAATCTGAGATGGGATCCATGTATGAGAACAAAGTGTGGACTTTGGTTGACTTTGCCCGATGATCGGAAAGCCATAGAGAATAAATGGATCTTCAAGAAGAAGGCTGACGCTGATGGTAATGTTACTGTCTATAAAGCTCAACTTGTTGCAAAAGGTTTTCGACAAGTTCAGGGAGTTGACTGCGATAAGACCTTCTCACCCGTAGCGATGCTTAAGTCCACCCGGATCATGTTAGCAATTGCCGCATTTTATGATTATGAAATTTGGCAAATGGATGTCAAAACTGCATTCCTTAATGGATATCTTAAAGAAGAGTTGTATATGATGCAACCGGAAGGTTTTGTCGACCCAAAAGGTGCTAAAAAGTGTGCAAGCTCCAGCGATCCATTTATGGACTGGTGCAAGCCTCTCGGAGTTGGAACATACACTTTGATAGTATGATCAAAGCATATGGTTTTATACAGACTTTTGGAGAAGCCTGTATTTACAAGAAAGTGAATGGGAGCTCTGTAGCATTTCTGATATTATATGTAGATGACATATTCTTGATCGGAAATTATACTGAATTTCTGAATAACATAAGGGTACTTGAATAAGAATATTTCAATGAAAGACCTCGGTGAAGCTGCTTAATATCAATACACTTAATTGGACTTTCACAAAGCACATACCTTGATATAGTTTTGAAGAAGTTCAAAATAGATCAAGCAAAGAAAGGGTTCTTGCCTGTGTTACAACGTGTGAAGTTGAGTAAGACTCAATGCCTGACCACTACAGAAGATAGAGAGAAAATGAAAGTCATTCCCTATGCTTCAGTCATAGGTTCTATCATGTATGCAATGTTGTGTACCAGACCTAATGTGTGCCTTGCTATTAGTTTAGCAGGGAGGTACCAAAGTAATCCAGGACTGGATCACTGGATAGCAGCCAAGAACATCCTGAAATACCTGAAAATGACTAAGGATATGTTTCTCATTTATGGAGGTGACAAAGAGCTCGTCGTAAACGGTTACGTTGATGCAAGCTTTGACATTGATCCGGATGACTCTAAGTCACAAACCGGATACGTATTTTTATTAAATGGTGGAGCTGTCAGTTGGTGCAGGTCCAAGCAGAGCGTCATGGCGGGATCTACGTGTGAAGCGGAGTACATAGCTTCTTCGGAAGCAACAAATGAAGGAGTTTGGATGAAGGAGTTCATATCCGATCTAGGTGTCATACTAGTGCATCAGGTCCAATGAAAATCTTTTGTGACAACACTGGTGCAATTGCCTTGGCAAAGGAATCCAGACTTCACAAGAGAACCAAGCACATCAAAAGACGCTTCAATTCCATCCGCGATCAAGTCAAGGAGGGAGACATAGAGATTTGCAAGATACATACGGATCTGAATGTTGCAGACCCGTTGACTAAGCCTCTCTCATGAGAAAAAAATGATCAGCACCAAGACTCCATGGGTGTTAGAAACATTACAATGTAATCTAGATTATTGGCTCTAGTGCAAGTGGGAGACTGAAGGAAATATGCCCTAGAGGCAATAATAAAGTTGTTATTTATATCTCCTTATATCATGATAAATTTGTATTATTCATGCTAGAATTGTATTAACCGAAAACTTAATACATGTGTGAATACATAGACAAACAGGGTGTCACTAGTATGCCTCTACTTGACTAGCTCGTTAATCAAAGATGGTTAAGTTTCCTAGCCATGGACAAAGAGTTGTCATTTGATAAATGGGATCACATCATTAGAGAATGATGTGATTGACTTGACCCATCCGTTAACTTAGCACAATGATCATTTAGTTTACTGCTATTGCTTTCTCCATAACTTATACATGTTCCTATGACTATGAGATTATGCATCTCCCGAATACCGGAGGAACACTTAGTGTTCTATCAAACGTCACAACGTAACTGGGTGACTATAAAGATGCTCTACAAGTGTCTCTGATGGTGCTTGTTGAGTTGGCATAGATCGAGATTAGGATTTATCACTTCATGTATCAGATAGGTATCTTTAGGCCCTCTCGGTAATGCACATCACTATAAGCCTTGCAAGCAATGTGACTAATGAGTTAGTTACGGGATGTTGCATTACGAAACGGGTAAAGAGACTTGCCGGTAACGAGATTGAACTAGGTATTGAGATACCGATGATCGAATCTCGAGCAAGTAACATACCAATGACAAAGGGAACAATGTATGTTGTTATGCGGTTTAACCGATAAAGATCTTCGTAGAATATGTAGGAACCAATATGAGCATCCAGGTTCCGCTAATGGTTATTGACCGGAGATGAGTCTCGGTCATGTCTACATAGTTCTCAAACCCATAGGGTCCGCACGCTTAACATTCGGTGACAATCGGTATTATGAGTTTATGTGTTTTGATGTACCTAAGGTTGTCCAGAGTCCCGGATGAGATCACGGACATGACGAGCAGTCCCGAAATGGTCGAGACATAAAGATCGATATATTGGAAGGATATGTTTGGGCATCAGAATGGTTCCGGGTGAGTTCGGGCATTTACCGGAGTACCGGGGGGTTGCCGGAACCCCCCTAGGGAGTCAATGGGCCTTATTGGGCCCTAGTGGGAGAGAAGAGGAGGCAACCAGGTGGAGGGTGCCCCCCAGCCCAATCCGAATTGGGTGGGGGGCCTTTCCTTTCTCCTTCTCCCTCTTCCTTCTTTTCCTAGTGGGACTAGGAAACGGGGAAGTCCTACTCCTACTAGGAGGAGGACTCCTCCCCCCTTGGCATGCCTAGAGGGCCGGCCGGCCTCCTCCTCCCTCCTTTATATATGTGGGGAGGGGGGCACCCTAGAACACACCAAATTTGATTGTTTAGCCGTGTGCGGTTCCCCCCTCCATAGATTTCCACCTCGGTCATATCGTTGTAGAGCTTAGGTGAAGCCCTGCGTCGGTAACTTCATCATCACCGTCATCATGCCGTCGTGCTAACAAAACTCTCCCTCGACCTCAGCTGGATCTAGAGTTCGTGGGACGTCACCGGGCTGAACGTGTGCAGATCGCGGAGGTGCCGTACCTTCGGTGCTAGGATCGGTCGGATCGTGAAGACGTACGACTACATCAACCACGTTGTCATAACGCTTTCGCTTACGGTCTATGAGGGTACGTGGACAGCACTCTCCCCTCTCGTTGTTATGCATCACCTAGATGGATCTTGTGTGTGCGTAGGAATTTTTTTGAAATTACTACGTTCCCCAACAAGTTCATTCTGGAAAGAGTTGTTCAGAATATGGGGAATTGAGTCACAAATGAGCACGGCATATGACCCACGGACAGATGGGCAAGCAGAACGGGTCAATCAATGTTTGGAAATATATCTGAGGTGTGCAGTACATGATTTTCCTACCAAGTGGGCAACCTAGCTGCCTCAAGCTGAATTCTGGTACAATTCTACATATCACTCATCACTGGACTATACTCCATACAAAGCTCTTTATGGTTATGATCCAAACACGGGCCGGCTCTTGGGACACATGCCCTCTCTCAACCCCGATGTCAATGAATGGTTGGCCACGCATACTCAACATACAACTGCTCTTAAGGATCACTTGGCATGTGCCCAGTGCAAATACAAACACTTTGCCAACAAGAAGCGCTCTGACAGAGTATTTGCACAAGGGGAAATTGACTATTTGAGACTGCAGCCTTATGCTCAATCAACAGTGGTGAATCGCCCTTGTCGGAAGTTGGCGCTGAAGTTCTTTGGACCATACAAGATACTGGACAGGATCGGCAGTGCTGCATACAAGTTGGAGTTGCCAAGAGGAAGTCAAGTCCATCCGGTTTTCCATATGTCACAGCTCAAGAATCATGTGCCAGATCATACGCCGGTGTTCACCACTCTGCCAGTACCGATCGATCTCTCTGCTCCGGGGGTTTGTCTTGAAGAAATACTGGACCAACGATTGGTCAAGAAAGGGAACGCGTCCCATCTTCAGATACTGGTCAAGTGGGCGAAAATTTTCCGACTGCTTCAGCCACCTGGGAGGACTACGAGGTGCTCAAGGAACGCTTTCCAATAGCACCAGCATGGGGACACGCTGGTTCTTCAGGGACGGGTACTGTAAGAGCATCTCCAGCCGTTGGCCCCCCCAGGACGCATAAAAATCACCCCCTAGGGGCGAGCCGGCGATACAATCGGCGCTGGGGGCGGTTTTGCGCCCAGTCGTCGCCCCCAGCTCCCCCCAGGCGTCGGAAATTGGCCCACTTTGCAGCCCATTTCGACGAATAAAGGGCCCATATGGGCGAGAATAGGCCCATATTCGGCGTGGTTTCGCCGTGTCTCGGCGTTCAATTATCAACACAATTATTTCTTATCACATATTTCATCACAGAAAAATCAAATACTTCAACAAAATAGTACAACAACAAATAGTTCAATACAAATTATATAGTTCAACAAATAAAAACTCGTATTTCATCACACGGCGTCCCCCTTGAGCCTCCATAGGTGCTCAATCAGATCTTTCTGCAGTTGATGATGCACCTGTGGGTCTCGGATCTCCTGACGCATACTGAGATAGGCAGTCCAAGTTGCCGGTAGCTGGTGATCAACTTCGGCTAGAGGACCCTGCCTGTAGTATGGTTCAGTGTCAAACACTGGGTCTTCTTGCTCGCTCTCGATGATCATGTTGTGCAAGATGACACAGCAAGTCATAATCTCCCACATTTGATCTTGACCAGGTCTGAGCGGGGTACCGAACAACAGCAATACGAGATTGGAGCACACCAAATGCCCGCTCGACATCCTTCCTGCAAGCCTCCTGAATTTCGCAAACCAGGCGTTCTTGCCTCCTGGCACAGGGTTTGAGATCGTCTTCACAAATGTCGACCATCTCGGATAGATGCCATCAGCTAGATAGTACCCCTTGTTTAGTGCCGCCCATTGATCTCGAAGTTCACCGGAGGAGAATGACCTTCAACAAGCTTGGCAAAGACAGGAGAGCACTGCAGCACGTTGATGTCATTGTGAGTTCCTGGCATACCAAAGAAGGAGTGCCAAATCCAGAGGTCCTGTGTGGCCACCGCCTCAAGCACCACACTGCAACCGCCTTTGGCGCCTTTGTACATCCCCTGCCAAGCAAATGGGCAATTCTTCCATTTCCAATGCATGCAGTCGATGCTTCCAAGCATCCCAGGAAATCCTCTTGCTGCATTCTGTGCTAGGATCCGAGCAGTGTCTTCCGCATTGGGTGTTCTCAAGTATTCGTGGTCCAAACACTGCCACCACTGCCCGACAGAACTTGTAGAAACACTCTATGCTGGTGGACTCGGCCATGCGCCCATAGTCGTCGAGTGAATCACCGGGAGCTCCTATATGCAAGCATCCTCATCGCTGTCGTGCACTTCTGGATGGAGGTGAATCCAAGAGCGCCGGTGCAATCCATCTTGCACTTGAAGTAGTTGTCGAACTCCCGGATGGAATTCACAATCCTGAGGAAGAGCTTTCGGCTCATCCGATAACGGCGCCGAAATGTTTTCTCGCCGTGAAGTGGAGCATCGGCGAAGTAGTCGGAGTAGAGCATGCAGTAGCCTTCGAGACGATGCCGGTTCTTTGCTTTCACCCGCCCCGGCGCCGAGCCACCTCGCCGCGGCTTTTCATTGCTCGCCAGCAGCTGGGCGAGGGCGGCGAGCACCATGAGATGCTCTTCTTCCTGGACGTCGGCCGCGGCTTCCTCCTCCAGCAGCGCGGCGAGCTCTTCCTCGTCATCCGAGTCCATCGCCGAGGCAGGCAAATGCCGAACACCTTGCGCCGGTGGGCGTGTACCCGCCGCTAAACTGCGCCTCCGCGGCCGGAAACGGCCCAGCTGCTGTTGGAGGGGCTGCCGCGGCGAAGCGCTGCTATTTTTCCGGCGGGGAATGGCTATCTAGCGGTGAAGGGCGGCGGGCGGCGCCGGGATATAGCTAGGTGGCCGAGGGCGCGGGGGGTGGGAGGCGAGTCTGGGAAGAAAATCTTGACTTTTCCCCTGACGACGTGGGCCAGCCACGCTTTTCCCTTGCGCCGGAGCCCCCAACTGCTCCCTAGTGCGCCGGGTTCGGCCTGTGACCGCCGGGCGGAAAAAATGACCGAGCCGGCGATTTTCGGCGTCCTGGAGACGCGACTGGGCCATTTTTTTCGCGCCGGCGACGAAAAAGTGGTCTGAGGGGGTCTATTGGGGGCGCGGCTAGAAATGCTCTAAGTGACAAGGAGTCAAGTACAGAGGCGATCGCAGCGGCAAAGGCGCGAAGAGTTTAAAAGATGACCAAGGGGCTTTTGGGTCGTGTGATCTACGGGCCGCTGGGCCGAGTGTTGGGTTGTAAGCCGCGCTATATAAGCGAGCGAGTAGCGTGCTGTACGGTATGAAGTTTGAAATTGAAATCATTCTAGCCTCTCACTTTCTATTATTTTCTCCTGTGCTCTCTCTCTCTCTCTTTCTTCCTCAGCTTTGTATCTATCCTCCCCTCAAAGTCCTCAAGCAACCATGGAAGCAAAAACAAAGCAAAAGCAAAGCAGCCACAGGTTGCACGGCCGTAGCCTGCCCTCCCGTTATAAAACCGAGGGGGCCGAGGCCGCAGGACAAAAGCTCCTCACCCCTCTCCCTCTCCCCCTCACAGCTTCCCCAAACCTTACCTTTCCCCACACCCAGACCTCAACAGCTTGCTCCGCGGTCTTCTTCTTGCTTGGTACCCCGGTCGCCTCTTGCTTCCTCGAGCCCCTCTCCTCCTCGCCCAAGTTTCTCTCTCTGAACCATACCAGTCCCCGGCCACAGGGGGTTCTTGGATTGCCGGAGAAGAGCCATGCTTCACGGCGGCAGGCCGCTGTCCCTCAGGGGGTCCCTCAAGGCCCTCGAAGCCGATATCTTCCCCTACTTGCTACTCCGGCTAGCCGCCGTCGATTCCGTCCGTCCCTAGGGCGTGACAGGCACATGCATGCACGCGTGCCTAGCCAGCTACAAACGTACGTGCATGCACTCCCTCCGCTCCATGCTACTCCCTCCGAGTCCCATAATATAAGAGCATCTACGGCTGAACGTATCAAACTCATCTCATATGTCCAGGAGGACAGCCCAATCATTGCCCGATCATATTTTTTCACCCAGACAGATGTCTCAAATGGGTCTCAAATGCCTGGGCTTACTGGCACCCCTCATATCCAGCCCAAATATGGGCCGGGATATGAGGGCGCCCGGGCGCGCCCGCCACGTCGGACCTGGCTCACGCTGGCCCACCTGACCCTATATATATCCGTTCCCAACCCGACCAGTCCTACGAGGTCACCGTCTGCTACAAATTAGTTTAGGTTTTAGTTGAACCGATGAAATATCATTCAATTTATATAAAATATATCCAATTTATGTCTGTTTGCATGAATTATACCATCTTTGCATGAATTATTAGGGGTTGGGGCGCCCCTGGCGGCGCCTCCTGAAAGGAAGTTAGGGCGGTGCCAGGTGGGAGACGCCCCTTCCACTCTTCTATTTATAATGAAACAATTATAGTTGGTATAAAGATCCAGACAAGTTATTCAATGAAATTCCACAAAATATTCAAAGCTAATTCAACACTGATCGGTCACTGGTTCAGTAATGAAATTATACTTTCTAATTAAAATACAACATTTTTAACTAATATGCGGAACAGCTTTAGCACTGATTAATCACTGGCTCAGGAAAAGAACTTCTGATTGCTATTTAAACTACTATGGTAAAGGGATTCAAAACTCTACATTTAGTCAACTCTTACTATAGTGCCTTTTTTTCCATTCAGTGAGAACATGCACAATCCTTTGAATCACAACATCATGTAGCACACAAGCAAGCTTATAGCATCACCTCTTAATGTTCTCTTCAACTATTTCAATTCTTCACTGCATTGCAACGAACCTACAGAAACCCAAAAGAGCAAGCTACGATGGGAGTGGATGTGGGTCATCTGGTTTGAATGAATGTGCGGTCACCTGAAGATCCGATTCCTTGCTCGAACTCTTCCTCTCCCAAGGATCTGTGTTCGAGAAACAACTCAATGTCACAAAAGTCCATTACCCTACAGTTTTACTCCAAACCAAATCAACCATCCTTCAGTTTCAATAAACCGATCTAATTTGAGTCTTCTGAGATACACGAGATATGATTTTAGATGGATAAACAGATATGAACACAAACACGTTGTAGACACTTTTCCAGTTGGGATTCAGGACAAACATGCTTATATGATACATGATGCAGTAATATTTCAAACATGATGAACAGCGCACGTGCTTACCGCGGATGATGTACTCTGGATGTTCGTCGTCGCGCTATCGAGCATGTGTTGACAGAATTGTTAGTGTGAGAAATAAGAAAGATATTTGTTTGCAATGGAAACGACGTATATGAGATTGAATAGAATAGAACATGGATTCTGAGACATGTCTGCAAAGCACCCATACCATTCAATAAACCAGAAATTGTGTAGACATCAACTGGAGTCAAAAAAATGCTTTCATTGATAACCGGCGGAGGAAGTCAAAAAATGCTTTCATTGATGCTTTCATTGATAACCGGCGGAGGAAGTCAAAAAATTCTTCAACATGTCTCCTAGCATGTCTCCTAAGAACAGACAAACCACCATGGGTACTCGTATTCGAAGTTCTCAGAGTCTTGCAAAAGGAATATATGATGCCTTTCTCGGGTTCTTGTGACTCATGACCCAAGCTTTTGAGCCCACCTTACTAATTAAGGGGATTCAAACAGGGAAATGTATGATTGTACATGTAAACAAGAACATGAGACATAACTAACAAAGTACACTGCTACATGTAAACAGGAAAATGAAACAGAACTAACAGGACCATTGGACCATCTTGTGGAACATATAACACAACTTGGGACAATAGTCAGGTTAACTCAAATGCCCCCAGCAGAAAATATAAGGGCGCCATGCATCAAAATGTAATGAAAAACAAAAAAATTAACCAAATGAAGTGGCATATGAAACAGGCTTGAATGTTTGAAAAATCAGAAGATGTTATGAATCATCTGACTAAACTCTTCCTCGTGAGATGACAGGTGAATAATTTCATGGCTCAGGTTAGGGAGCAATGGTGCAGTAACAACAGATGATGCAATATGTACCTTCGTGTCCCTACAATGGAAATCTGAGTCAAATTCCTAGAATAGATTGCATGGTTCATCTGTGCTGGTGCAGAGTTCATAAATGAACATGTATGCGTTTTAAATTTAAGTGACCGGAGAGGAGGGGGGAAAGATAAAATTTGCATGGTTTCAATAACCATAAAAACTAACTCTGCACCAACCATTCCCTCAAAAATCTGAACTAACCAACTATGCAGAACTTATGAATCAAAGATAGCAACGATTGTCCAGTCGACGAACATATGACCAAAGATAGCAATGAGCGTCAAGCCGGCGACCATATGAACCAAAGATAGCAGCGAGTGTTCAGCAGAGGACCATATGAATTGAAGATATTCACTATATAAGCAGTACACTTCTAAGTATATCCCGGATTGTAGTAGTGAAGGATGTACCTAGAATCTGGATCATAGAATCATCTGTACCTGCAGAAAATAGGATAGGTGACATACAATTATACTGATAGAAATATAAATTGCAGTGTTTGATTATAAATTCAAATCTAAAATAAATTCATGAGGATGGCAGGGAACAACCAATAGCTTAATGATGCTCCCAGGGACAATCTCTATGAGGACAAAGCTAATATCCACCAAATTAGACAGCGAGAACCCTTGATATGGCCACAGGCTAGAATAGATGGGAGCCAACATATAGATGGGCTCTAAGCTACTGTCTCTAATTCTGGGAAAATAGCAAATAAAAGAGCAATACATACTGAGATAACAGGCCGAGGAGATACTTCGTATTCATTTGATTTGGTTAGTTGCAACTATTAAATATCAGGTTGACGTCATGCTGTTCGCCATTAGTAATCGCACCTTTTAGTCTGGCCTATTTACCCCAAGTGCAAAGCGAGTTAATTAGCATAATTCTAATCAGGCCACCAAGAAGAAGATGATTATGTACTACAGTAAAGACGTTCTTGTCTTGCAAGCAGGTGTGTACAGGTTTCTGAAACACAAAGCAAAAAACTTACAGTCTGAATAATTATGTCTTTAGAGCTTAATATTCCTACCAAAAAAATACAGAGCATGTCTGAATTTGCACGAAACAGGGTTCAGTCAGAGGGATATCATGTGTCGAGTACTGCCTATCCGCGGCAGCCGGAGCTATGTGTGCCTAACAAACAAATATGTAAGCAAATTTGTTAACACCCCAAATTCCAGAACCTATCATCATGTCAACAAAAATGATAGGAGAAAAACATTTATATGCTTACAAAGTGCATACAGTCCTCTTAATTTCCAAAAAGAGATGAACAAGGTAGCAACATTCGGAATGAAATAAACAGTGCGATCTTTGCATATATGGGCAGAAAGAGAGAGAGTGACAAAGATCAGGAGTTAAAGGGGGAGAAGGATTGACAAAAGCTCACCTTGACATCAGCCATCCCTCGGTGACGCTTCCCTGCAGATCCATGACGCTACTGCTCCTTGTCAGTATCATGCCTGGGTCTCCGGCCTCGCTGCTCCATCCCACCGCAGACTGGATGCATGGTACATATGCATCAAAATGAAAAGAGTAGCTCCGCCCTCAATTCCTCAATGGCAATCTTAGATTGGCATCGACGAACGATTTTTATCCATATGAAGGTTGGTCGGGGGTGGATATGCAGTTCGATTAGTTCGGTGATGGAACAGTTTAGCTACTGCTCCTCTTTCACACTCTGTTTTAACAATAAAATGAAAAGAACCATATTAAGATTCTATGTGAACCATTGTAAGCATTGATACGATGAAAAGAAATGTTAACATAGATAACACAAGTTCGGCATTTTTTTTCCTTTTTGCATAGGCGTGGACTATCGAAGGTAATTATTTATTAAGATTTAACTAAGATAAAATACAACATATCAGGAGGAGCTCAGCCAGCAGAAGGAAGGCTCTATCAGAAAATTTATTACCTTAAAACATATTTAGAAAATATCTTCCAGCGTTCATTCTCCTGAGCTTCAAGTAAGTGTATGTAAAACTCAATTGATCATGTGAGGTGAAACGGTTGGCCTCATTGAACCAAAGGCATGAAAATAAATTAGACATTGGTGTATGGGCACGCACGATGAAAGAACCTTCGGGCACATCTGCACAATTATTATACACTTGATCAATTCATTTACTCATAGGAGAATTTATCAAAAATAAGTAAATGCTACCTACAACTCGGTAGAACAGGATCTTGGCCAGAGGCATTAAACTTCACAGGACGTCAGACTGATAAAAGTAAAATTGCTCGTCGATAGCAGTGTGATTGTACTTGCTTAAGCGCTTGTTCTGAAGAACTTCCTCCCAGACACAGGTGTGATCATAGTGCGCTGAAATGGCATACTCTGCTGTCTTTCTCCGTAAGAAATACTCAATGATAAGCATTGAATCAGCATTAAAACACGATTTGCTATCCAACCAGATGGAGTACCTAACAGGTAAAATGTGTTATGTTAGCAATGGAGAAAGAATGTGTGCAGTGAAAATACATATATGTGCCAGTTAAAAGAAAACTATGAAAAACTACAAGATCCTAAGGCAATTCAGTTATGCAGTCTGAGAAGAGAGTAACTGGGCAAGCAGCAGTGATATAAAACTTTAATAGAGTATGTTGTTTCACAGATTGCGCACACAGATAATCAGGCATACGTCTTGTACTAAGTGGAATTAGCTAGTACTGGACTCCCTTTACAGAATGGCACATACAGATAATGAGCCATGCATCTCGCAGTGAAAAGAATAGGTAACAGTACACTGAATGAGTCCAATTGTAGGATCAAACAGGAAGAAAGAGTGCAGGAAATGAAAATGAAATGGTATCAGTTTATATGATGGTGACTCAGCAATGATGTATGTAAAATTGTGACTAAGCACACGCTGTGTGTCGATGTGGTAAGCACTTCCTTAGATAGATTTAACATTTTTTAGGATTCAACGAATTCCTAAAATGAAAGAAGCTTCGTTTGATTCAGTTCTGCATAAGCTTTCTATGGAGCATGTTGATACATGAGTACAATGTAGTGGCTGAAAATGAAATGATATGATTTACAAGTTTCATGTCATTGTCAAAACTGATTCTTAGAGATTGAAAAATTAAGATTTAGGTAGAAACAGAGCTTCTATTAGTGGCTGAGTTGATCGAAGGCTTTTTGTTCCTTCAAAATCTGTTGACGTATCTACTGGACGAACATGATATGTCACAATTTTCTCGCCTGGCTGAGATGGTACAAGTGCACTGCACTGACCAGAGAGACATTTTAGGCATAGAGATGGGAACATCCTTCCAGAATCCATGGGCAAGCGGTACGTACCTCGTTCCCTCGCAGAAGATCTGGATGGGGAGGTGCCGATCTTGGTTCCGCCGGCCACCATGCCCTCGTCGCCCAGCTCCTCCTCATTTTGCCTGCTGCCGACCCGTCTCCTCGACATCTTCCGATGCATCTTGCCCGTTCTCCTTCCTCCGCCTCCGCCTCCGCCCACCGCTTCCTCTGCCTCGCCATCCCTTCTTCTTCCTCCGCCTCCTAGCCTCCACCTTCTCTGCATCGCTGCGGCCGCTGCTAGTCCACGCACTTCTGCCAGTTGCCAGACGCCAACCGGCACCTCTACGGAGGCGCCTTTGCCGCTGCTCACCTCGCTGCTGCTGCCATGGATCTGGAGCTCGGGGGAGAGGGGCGCCGCTGCTTCCTATCAACCTTGCCTGATCCCGGCCGCCGAGGTACGACACCATCGACCCAGCGCGGCAGCGCCGGTGGCGTGCTTGCAGCCGCTTCCTCTCCTCCACATGCAGCGTGTTTGGTTCGGTGGAATTGGAGAGAGGGAATGGAAGTTTGAGGCTTAGAGAGTTTTATTCCTTTGTTTGTTTAGGTGGAATGGGAATTTGACAGGGAAGTGAAAGGGAAATTCAGGTGTAAAAGTCCCACTTATCTATTACCTGGGGGAGGGCTGGTAAAACTCCTATTCCTCTTCCCTTCGTTTGCCAAACAGGCTGTGGGAGAGGAAACGAGAGAGAGGGGAAGATCGCGTGCTGGGCCGCCTTTGTGATGACTGGGGAAGAGAAGGAAAGAATTCACCGTGGGGAGGTGTTATCTAGGGTAGTGTAGATATATGCGACAGTAAAAATCCACGACATGGCATTGGCGAGGAGGCGGCCTTACCGCGACTGTTAATGGGTTGTATGTCTGAATCTATTTTTATTACAGACGAAGGTTTACAGTTAACTTTGAACGGCCGGCTCTTCGTATCACTTTTCGCAGACACGTTTATAAACAAATATTATATCCGGCGTTGAAGATGCCCTAAGAAAATACACACATAATAAAATACAATGCTTGTATTTGCTTAGAAGGTACACGGGTTGACGGTTGTTTATATATACTACTCAAGTAAGTATTGCGAATTATTACTACAAATACATCACGCATCACTAAAACCTTGACTGGAAGTTTTGAATACTACTTAAAGGAAAATCATATGTTTTTTTTACGATGAGAAAAACAAACTCTCGACCTATAAGTATACAATAAGACTGTAGTAGTAACAACAATCTTCTGAACTACAAATGATCTAAAAGGAAAAACAACATTTCTATCAGTTTTCTATCAATTTTTCCTTGGTTTTCTTTGGGTTTTTTCTTCTTCTTTTCTTCCATTTTATGTTTTATAATACATGTCTATTTTATGCAACACAAGTTGTACATTTTTGTGTATATAAGAAATATTATTTAAATACACATTGAACAATTTTCAATTATGTGATTAATATTTTAGGAAATACATCATTTTCAATATTTTTTTGAATATGTGTTGACCATTTTCCAAATACAAGGTGATGCTTTTTTGTTGAATGACAGGGAACATTTTTCAAACTACGCGGTCATTTTTTTACATCATATAGTAACATTTTTTTAAATGTCAAAGACATCTTTTGAAATGCGTGAGCATTTTTAAATGCAGCGCACCTTTTTTTGAATGGTATGAATTATTTTTTTAATTACAGAAACATATTTTTCACACTATAAAAATATT